>NC_039243.1:16956009-17220202 GCF_003368295.1 Carassius auratus
GTATCATCCATCATGCAGAAACAACTTCAACACAGAGTAACAAACCCATGAGCGTGGAAGGGAGAGAGTAGAAAAGGCAGCAGACAACACTGACAGCCTGCAGGCCCAGAAGATAGCAGCACATAACAAGTCATATTGTGTTGTAAAGGATTAAATTCTTAGGAATGTGATGAATGCAAAGAGGTTGTCCAGCTAAGATCCATGTGCAACTTGTACATGTAGACATTGGAAAATCAAGGTTTTCCTAGTCCTGAATACCGCAGTGAGAAATTTACAAGACAGTTACAGGGAGACAAAAGCACTATTCGGACGGGACTAGTTTTCTAAACTACGTTTGAGTTTCGATTCTTCCCACCTGACGTCTGTGATTTTCATGTACCAATTCGGACGGGACTAGTATCTCCGTGTTTATTACAGAGGTGGGAGGGTCTGATTTGTGCGTCACAGAGATCACGCGCTCTGTATGCGTGCATTGCATTCATTCAGAATGATTGCCATTAGAATTATTACACAATAAATACTAAATGGCTAGTATAGCAAAACCATGTTAATGTGTGGTTCCTTTAGTTTAACTTGTTTTCCTTTTTTTTTATTTTATTAAATTTTATTAAAACATTATGTAACTGAGTACATAAATGAACGTGAGTAATCTTACCTGATGCTGATATTAAAATAGCCGGTATTAACAGTTTATGCGATCTTGCTCTTGATTTTATTATTTGTAGTATTTTTTTATTATTATTTATTTGCCGCTAAGCAAATATATCAAACATCCACGCGGTAAGAGTGTAATAGTGAGTACAGGCAGTTTGTGTTTGTACATTTTTTTTAGTGTGATGCTAATTTTCAAATTGTTTTAAATATGGTTTAAATGTTTTATTGTACTTTATGTTTAAAAAGAAAGAGTGTTTATGCATTTATAAATTGATTATTTTCGCTTGGCATAGCCTACCAGTGTGATGACGTCATCGCACGCATCTCATAGCAGCCTGCGCGCCAGTGATGCTCATTCGTAGTAAATGCAAAGACGAGAAGCCATCACAAATGCGTTCTTCTCTTCATTGTCTTGTTACTTACAGGTAACTGCAAAGTATAATGCAAAACACATTTTCGATTTAAGCATAAACATTGTTAATAATACGAACGAGTTGTGTGTGTGTTTAACGCAGCTGTTTAGTTATTTGAATAGTGAGTCATGAGTTCGTCATGTTGAGCACATGGTTAGCATAAGTGCCCCGCGATTAGCGCGAAAGTCCCTTATAACTGTAAAGTATACATAATATTTGAATATATAAGAGATAATATTGTTCCATGTTATAAATTATCTCTTAATTTACATACGTGGTCATTTATTCGGCAGTGATGTCTGTAAACTGTGTTAAGCATTACAGTTGAGTGAATGTAAATGAGCTAATTTCATATGTCTCGTCATTCAATGTAATGCATCAGATAACAAACAGAGTGTATGTTCTTTACTGAGAAGATGGATTAGATTCTGAATATGTTTTACATTATCATTCTCATGTTATTATTTTAGATAAATTGTAAAGTTTAGTGGAAGTGTAATATATATAAATGATCAATTAGAGTGTCACGTTGGCAATTGTAAATGCTGAATATGCAAAATGTTAAGGTTGTAAAGTTAATATTCAGGCATGGAAACGTCAGATGTGTATTGACAATGAAGTGTCTTGAGCAGTTGTAATATGCATTGCTTATTGAGATTCGTAGTAAATGCAAAGACGAGAAGCCATCACAAATGCGTTCTTCTCTTCATTGTCTTGTTACTTACAGGAGTACTACAGTTTTGGAGGCACCGCTGGGATGGTTGTTGGGTGGACTGACTCCTTCATCAGCGAGAACCACCCAGTCACATTCATCTCTTACCCAGACGTACAGCAGTGAGGCTGTAGAGTGAAGTGGAGAGACAAGGCTGATTTAGTGGTGCGTGCGCTTGAGACAGTGAGTTCAGAAGCGACGGCACCCAGGTCAGTGAGGTAACCACTACTTTCTAACAACATTAAATACTGTGGAGAAAACAAAACAAGAATGGATGCGCTTCAGACTCTTCAGGAGGAGATAGGAGAAAAGTTATGCACACTGTCAAGAGAGAAATTAATAGAACTCTGTTCCTTTTTACACATCACGTCAGTGAAAGATGTGACCCGCCTCTCACTCATAAAGTATATCAGCAGTCATTTATTGAGGAGTGAGCTGGAAGAACTAGAGGATAGTGGTATGGCGGAGTTATTGTGTATTCAAGAGAAAATAAGTGAACTCACAGCGGCCACTGCTGACAATACAGAAAAATGGGGGGAGCCAGGACAAGTGGGGAGAGACATAAACACGGCAAAGAGACCAGTGAAGGGAACTAGTACTGTAACTGAGTCATTTCAGGCCATGCACATTAATACTGCTGTGGCAAACAGCACATCAGGGGCGCAGGCAACATCAGATGGGAGGCATACAGACCGTTCACAACTGCTCCAGAGACACAGCGCGCCAGTCATTTGGCATAAAGAGTTTAAAATCTCAGGCTTGATCGGTGAACCAGGCCAAAAGGACCGATTATCATTCTCTAGTCTTGCTCGTCAAATTGAGAGTGGGCTGGACAAGGGGTATCCTGAACAGGAAATCATAGATGCAGTAATCAGATCCATTACACCTGGGCTTCAGCTGCGTAGCTATCTTGAAGGTAAAACTGGCTTAACTCTTCCCACTCTGAGACGCATTCTCCGTTCTCATTATCAAGAAAAAAATGCAACTGAATTATACAAACAATTGACCACCGAGGGCCAGCGCAGCAAAGAGACCCCCCAAAACTTCCTGATACGTGCTCTTGACCTGAGACAAAAAATTCTGTTTGCCTCACAAGAAGATGAATCTGGGCTGAAGTATGACCCTGTTTTAGTGCAGAACATGTTTCTGCACTCAGTTTTAACGGGCTTGCAAAACGACCGTGTTCAGAGCGACTTACAGCCGTATCTTTCTGATGCTGCGATTTCTGACGAAGTATTGCTGGAAAAATTAAATGTTGCATGCTCTCATGAGTCAGAGAGGCAGAACAAGCGGAAAACAGAACGTCAGGCTGTTGTTCATGCCACCCAGCTGGAGGAGCCTGTCCCTGAACAGAAATGCCAGCCTAAACAGTCAAAACTTGATTTAATGTCTCAGCTAAAAAAACTAAGCGATGACATCATGCTGATCAAAGAGCAAATTCAACAACCGCTAGTTGCATCACAGCAGTGTTTTGCAGTTAACAATGAAGAATTTGCAGTGACAGCGGCACGCCACCATCCGCAGAACATGACACAGATCAGCCAGTTGCCACCAGAGTGGAGCCCAGGGCCAGGTCATCAAGCCCAGAGGCCGGATTCAGAGCAACAACATTATCAATTTCAAGCACAACAGCCGCGGTTTGGTGCTATTTCACAGCAACAGTATACAACACCACAGCCCCCCAATGCTTTGACACGCTTCGCTCAACAACAGCAGCCCCAGCGCCATCACTTTCAAATACCCCCCCCAGCCAGTCAGTCACTATACCCAGTCTCACGACAATACCCAACTGAACGGATGTCGCAATCCCAACGCCAGTTTCAACAGCCCAAACGTCAGCAAGCTAGACAATGTTTTCACTGCCAACAGAGGGGAAGCACGGAGCTGTGCACCCATTGCTATTATTGCAGCAGCAGCGAACATTATGCAGCCGGGTGCAGAGTACGGGGTACGAGAAACTCAAGGGAGATCCAGTTAAACGGGGAAGGGTTGCTCCAAAGGGACAGGGAGTGACCCAAGAGACAAGCACGTCCCGACGACACACGACACGACAATTCATAACCAAACCGCAATACCCTGTGCCTCATGAGGTAGACAGCATAATAACAGCCAAATGCAGAGTTAATCAGCACTCCCCAGTAACCTCCCTAGTTGGCAGGCAATGCCTGGTGGCCTGCTATTTGCAAGGACATGAGACAGAAGCTTTATGGGACACAGGTTCCCAGGTGTGTATTATTGATGAGCAGTGGAAAGATAGCTACATACCGGAAATTAGACTTAGGGATATTTCTGAAGCCACAGAAACACCCGAACGCCTACATCTTGTGGCGGCCAATGGTACTGACATGCCGTACGGAGGATGGGTTGAAGTGACGTTCAGGTTGGCCTCCCCTGCTGAAAGAGGGAAAGAATTAGTCATTCCTATGCTTGTTCTAAAAGGTCAGCAACTCCCTAAACCTATAATTGGATTTAATGTAATCGAGCAAGTAATGAAACAAAAAGATACGGACAATTCGGACAAAGAGACTAACAGGCAGTTGTATCAAACTGTTGTAAGCGCCTTTCCCAACCTGAAAAGAGGCAAAGTGCATACCTTCATCAATCTGGTGACAGCTGATGATCTTGGCGAGTATACAGTGAGTACGGGCAAGGGATCTGTAAACATACCAAGGCACACAATCATGCAGATACAGTGCAAGATAAAAATGCCACATGTGAGACAAGACAGTGTGTTGCTGTTTGAGCCATGCGTCAACCCTCAACACCCTGAGGGCCTAGAACTGTTTGACACCTTGCTGGAGGTGAAAAAAGGTGGCCGCCCTTCAGTCACTCTGAGCGTGCAGAACGAGACCGATCACGATATTATCCTAGGAGGTAGAGTGGAGCTGGGCGTAGTGCAGCCAGTTAGATCAGTTTTACCGGCGATGATGATATCTCCAAGGGGAACAGGATCTGTGACTCAGATTATGGTCGAGGAGACACCAAGGGAAACAGAGGAAGACAGCCTGTGGGACCCACCAGTTGACTTGAGCCATCTAACTGCACGGCAACAACAACAAGTAAAGCAGATGTTAAGGGAGGAGTGCCAGGTTTTCTCAAAATCCGACGACGACATTGGTTGTGCAAAGGGACTTCAAATGAGTCTCTCCTTGAATGACAATACACCAGTAGCTCGGACATACAATTCAGTGCCAAGGCCCTTGTACCAGGAGATGAAAGACTACCTACAGGACTTAATAGCTCAAGGGTGGGTAGAGAAGTCCAACTCCTCTTATTCTTCGCCAATTGTGTGTGTCCGGAAAAAGGATGGCAGCCTCAGACTGTGTATAGATTACAGGGACCTGAATCGGAAGACAGTACCAGACCGCCAGCCGATTCCTCGAGTGCAAGATGTCTTAGATGGCCTGGGAGGCAATTCTTGGTTCTCTCTGCTTGACCAAGGGAAAGCATATCACCAAGGCTTCATGACCCCAGAGAGCAGGCCACTAACAGCATTCACAACTCCATGGGGTTTATATGAATGGATTCGCATTCCTTTTGGCCTTATGAATGCTCCAGCAGCGTTCCAGCGTTTCATGGAGAAATGTTTGGAGGGAATGAGAGACGAGATCTGTGTGCCATATCTGGACGATGTCTTGGTCTTCACAAAATCATTCGATGACCAAGTGGAGGCAGTGAGGAGAGTTCTGAGGCAATTATGTACCCATGGGATTAAATTAAAGCCACGGAAATGCGACATGTTCAAGAACGAAGTGAGATACTTGGGCAGAATTGTGTCTGCAGAGGGTAGTCGCATGGACCCAGCCGACACCGCTGCTGTAACAGCTTTGAAGGATAAGCGACCAAGCAATGTAGGTGAGCTACGTAAGATCTTGGGCTTGCTCAGCTACTACCGTCGGTACATAAAGGATTTTTCAAGAACTGCCAGTCCGCTGTATAACCTTTTGAAGGGCAAAGTCAATGATGGGGAAAGTCCAGCAAAGGCAAAGAAAAGGCCAGAAAGGAGCAAGAAAGGTTCTGTGGTGCCATCAAACCAGCAAATTGAATGGACAACGGACCACCAAGAAGTCTTGGAGAAATTGATTGAGTGTTTGGTTAAACCGCCTGTGTTAGGGTTTCCAGAGTTCTCTGAACCATTCATCCTGCATACGGATGCATCAAATCAAGGCCTGGGAGCTGTTCTATACCAACGCCAAGGTGGAAAGTTGAGGGTGATTGCTTACGGGTCCAGGACATTGACAGCAGCCGAGAAGAACTACCATCTTCACAGTGGGAAGTTGGAATTTCTCGCCCTAAAGTGGGCTGTAACTGAAAAATTCAGGGACTATTTGTATTACGCCCCAACTTTCACTGTGTACAGCGATAATAATCCCTTGACCTATGTACTCTCATCTGCAAAACTCAATGCAACTGGGTGCCGGTGGGTCGGTGAATTAGCGGATTTCCACTTCACAATTCGCTACCGGCCAGGAAGAGAGAATGTGGATGCAGACACATTGTCTAGGATACCGTTGGATGTAGAGACTGTGATGGAAAAGTACACAGAGGAGCTTCCATCAAGTTGCATCGGAGCAATGATACAAGCTGTTGAAATCCAGGATGAGCTGGGCCCCAACATGACTGTCAAATGCGAGGACGTAATGGCAGGGAGAGACACAGATGAAGTATCACCAACTTTATTGTCAAAAGAGGAGATTTGACAGGCACAGAGTGACGACAAGGACATCAAGGTGATCGTCGAGCACTTACAGTCTGGGTCGCGGCCAGGTTCAAAACAGTGGCGGGCAGTCGAACCAAAGCTTAGAGGTTTAATCCGAGAATGGGACAAGTTACAGTTAGATGAACATGGCATACTGTACCGTAAAACGTCACAGCGAACTCAGCTTGTGTTACCGGCCAAGTTCAAGCACATCGTCTTGCGGGAACTACACGATAAGATGGGCCACCAAGGGTTGGATAGGACAACAAGCCTTATTAGAGACCGTTTTTTCTGGCCACAGATGCAAAAGGAAGTTGAGCATTATGTCCTAAGGGCGTGTCCGTGCATTAAGCAAAAAAAACCATCTAGGGAGATACGAGCACCGCTAAAGAGCATCAAGACAACTTACCCGTTTGAGCTGGTCTCAATTGATTTTCTCCATCTGGAAAAGTGCAAAGGTGGATATGAGTACATTCTCGTCGTCATCGATCACTTTACTCGATTTGTTCAAGCCTATGCTACCACATCAAAGTCCGGCAAAACGGTGGCAGACCGATTGTTCAATGATTTTGCCCTCAAGTTCGGATTCCCTTCGAGGATACACCACAACCAAGGTGGAGAATTTGAGAACCAGTTGTTTGACCAACTAAGGAAGTACAGTGGTATAACAGCATCAAGAACAACCCCTTACCATCCCCAAGGAAATGGCCAGGTGGAAAGGTTTAATCGAACGATACTACAGATGCTCAAGACTCTGACGGAGAAAGGTAAATCCAATTGGAAGGAGGCACTTAACAAACTAGTCTTCGCATACAACTGCACTAAATGTGAGGTTACCGGTTTCTCGCCATTTTACCTGTTGTTTGGTCGGTCCCCAAGACTCCCCGTTGATGCTTTGTTCGGACTTGACCAGGGCCGCGGCACCACTAGTCAGCGAGAGTATGTAGAACGATGGACAAAGGGAATGCAAGAGGCTTATGAGATCGCACGGGACCATGCAGAAAAGTCTGCTGAAAGGAACAAGCGGAACTATGACCACAAAGTAAGATGTGCTGACCTGTACCCTGGAAGCCGTGTCCTGGTGAAAAATCTCACCCCACGGGGAGGTCCTGGAAAGCTAAGGAACTACTGGGAGGACGAAGTACACGTTGTAATCCGTCAAGCCATGGAGGATGTCCCTATTTATGAGGTGAAACCTGAGCAGGGGAAAGGGAGGTCAAGAGTCTTACATAGAAATCTACTTCTACCATGTGATTATTTACAGCCAGCCATTGCAGAGGAAAAGCAAGCCGCACCTAACCAACAGAGGAAAAAGAGGGGTCAGTTTGGAAGAAACAGAGAGTATGTGCCAGAGGCCAACAGTGAAAGTGAGGAAGATGAGTACAGCTTCAGAGTGGAATGCCAACAAAGAGACAAAAGGACTGATGGACAACATGGGACAAATAGAGATGTGTTATCAAGGGAGTCAGACTTCCCTGAATCATCAGTAGGTAACCATGATCTAGCTCGTGAACAACATCCACAGTTAACCCAAGATGAATTGGAAACTGAGCTTAGAGAACAGAGACAAGTCAGTGACACGAGAGACAGACAGGAGGCTCAAGAGGTCAGATCAACTATTGAGTCTGAAGAAATAGAGTTAGTTGAGAGAGGAGCACCTGCAATACAAGAACAGAGAAACATGGACTCAGGAGAACAAAACAGTTCCAAGTTAACAACGAGAATGCGACGGCCCCCAAAAACGTTCACTTACGACACCTTTGGGACACCAGTATGTCGCAATGTGCAGAGCATGAGTGGCGACTACTATCAGGATTTCAGAGTCCCAAACACTTGGTCAACAATACCCTTTTATTATCACCAAGCCCCACCTTTTTGCTACTAACTTTAATCTACCATATCTTTAAGTGATCTACTGTTTTGGTTATACTACCAATTACCTTTGGGGTGAAACAATATGGACTGTTGATATGTGGTCACACATACTGGAACATTTGATCAGCTATGAACTGCCTCTCTAATATGCACACTGATGAGCTGGGAAACATAATATGAACAATGGACAATCAATAGTGAACTCTAGTGAACAGCAAAGCAGATATGGATATTTAGGGAACATGGACTGTTTTAGGACTCTGAACACAGCCACGTTAAGCTCTTCTAAGCTTTAGATTGGTGACCCCTGTTTAAATGGACTGTTTTTGTTTAGCGTAAAAGAGATATTCTTTTTTTTTGTCAATTCCTAACAACAATCCCCCCAAATGGACTATTGTTGCTGAACTTTGAGATTCTTGTCAATATATGACATTCACCAATTGATTTATATGGACTAAAAGAAAAAAAAGAACTTTGTTTAACAGAAAGCATTATTGATTGAGCTCGATTGAGAAGGGCATTGGTAGATGTCGGGACGACATCTTATCCTGTAGGGGAGAGTGTAATAGTGAGTACAGGCAGTTTGTGTTTGTACATTTTTTTTAGTGTGATGCTAATTTTCAAATTGTTTTAAATATGGTTTAAATGTTTTATTGTACTTTATGTTTAAAAAGAAAGAGTGTTTATGCATTTATAAATTGATTATTTTCGCTTGGCATAGCCTACCAGTGTGATGACGTCATCGCACGCATCTCATAGCAGCCTGCGCGCCAGTGATGCTCATTCGTAGTAAATGCAAAGACGAGAAGCCATCACAAATGCGTTCTTCTCTTCATTGTCTTGTTACTTACAGGTAACTGCAAAGTATAATGCAAAACACATTTTCGATTTAAGCATAAACATTGTTAATAATACGAACGAGTTGTGTGTGTGTTTAACGCAGCTGTTTAGTTATTTGAATAGTGAGTCATGAGTTCGTCATGTTGAGCACATGGTTAGCATAAGTGCCCCGCGATTAGCGCGAAAGTCCCTTATAACTGTAAAGTATACATAATATTTGAATATATAAGAGATAATATTGTTCCATGTTATAAATTATCTCTTAATTTACATACGTGGTCATTTATTCGGCAGTGATGTCTGTAAACTGTGTTAAGCATTACAGTTGAGTGAATGTAAATGAGCTAATTTCATATGTCTCGTCATTCAATGTAATGCATCAGATAACAAACAGAGTGTATGTTCTTTACTGAGAAGATGGATTAGATTCTGAATATGTTTTACATTATCATTCTCATGTTATTATTTTAGATAAATTGTAAAGTTTAGTGGAAGTGTAATATATATAAATGATCAATTAGAGTGTCACGTTGGCAATTGTAAATGCTGAATATGCAAAATGTTAAGGTTGTAAAGTTAATATTCAGGCATGGAAACGTCAGATGTGTATTGACAATGAAGTGTCTTGAGCAGTTGTAATATGCATTGCTTATTGAGATTCGTAGTAAATGCAAAGACGAGAAGCCATCACAAATGCGTTCTTCTCTTCATTGTCTTGTTACTTACAGGAGTACTACAAGAGCATCTACGGTAATCACGTTGGCCAAAACACACAAGGAAACGCGTTGTGAAATAAAATATCACCGGCAATCACAGACATTCGCATTCGGACGGGATTAGTTTTCTCAGAGGATCACTGAGTTTGCTGAAAAACGGTAGGTAATTTGCTCTGGAATTATCACAGAGGTTGTGTGAGAAAAACACAGACGTGGCAGATTCGGACGGGATTAAAATCACCAAGTACGTCTGTGAAACGCAGATTTCTCTAACGACCCCCTGTAAAACTAGTCCCGTCCGAATAGGGCTAAAGACATCTCTCATGAACTCACATTCTCCAAGGTGCAAGAACATGGGTGTATTAAGTCTAACCTCATATACAGCTCAGCATTACTGTAGTTGAAGCAGTTGGATGTGCATACAAACTTGGAACAGCTGACCAACTTCAAGAAGCAGCACCCACCCTCCATTCTCACATTATAAAGGCATTCAAAGAGCCAAAGGAGCTACCATGGCCCTCGACAGCACAGGAGCTAGATGCTGTGAAGATGGACATGCTTCTTCCAGAGCATCTTGTACAATTTCCGAGCTCATTGGTGACTGGGACACTTGTTGGCGAAAAGTGCGAGAAGACACAGACTCTTTTTGATACAGGTATTTGATTTTGATATTTACTAAAGCAATTTTTTCTGTCTTTCTGTCTTTTCTGTCATTGCTGTTTCAAGTTTCATACTGAAGTCATATGTTTCTGAGTGTCCTAGATGTGAAAGGATGGATGTGAGCTAGAAAGACAGAAAATTGCTTTAGTAAATATCAAAATCAAATGCCTGTATCAAAAAGAGTTCAGCATTGACAATCTAGGACCTCGAAAGCAGTAAGTTAACTTATAACTCACCTATTTGCTTCGATAGAGGTGTCGATGGTAGCTTCATTTGACTCTTTGGAGGGTGGAGGGTGAGTGCTGCTTCTTGAAGTTGGTCAGCTGTTCCAAGTTTGTATGCACATCCAACTGCTTCAACTACAGTAATGCTGAGCTGTATATGAGATTCGACTTAATACATTCATGTTGTTGCACCTTGGAGAATGTGAGTTCATGAGAGATTTCTTTGTCTCCCTGTAACCGTCTTGTCAATTTCTCACTGCGATATTCAGGATTAGGAAAACCTTGATTTTCCAATGTCTTCATGTACAAGTTGCAGATGGATCTTAGCTGGACAACCTCTTTGCATTCAGTCACATTCCTAAGAATTTAATCCTTTACCACACAATATGGCTTGTTATGTGCTGCTATCTTCTGGGCCTGCAGGCTGTCAGTGTTGTCTGCTGCCTTTTCTACTCTCTCCCTTCCACGCTCATGGGTTTGGTACTCTGTGTTGAAGTTGTTTCTGCATGATGGATGATACTTAGCTTCCATTACAAATAGGTCCTTGCCCTGCACCTTGTGATAAAAAGCCTCTTTCTTTAATTCCTGTGCCCTAGGTTCAATAACTTTCAAGCCTGGTTCCTTGTGTTTCCAACTCTGAAACTTTGTAAGCTCTTCAGTTTTGCCCTTGAATTTGGAGTTTACTTTGTCACAGAAAATGCACTGATTGGGAAACAAAGAGGAACACCTTCTTGCAGTTCCTTCAGATTGAACTGACAGTGATTTGACATGGTGCAGAGTCCCTTTTCAATGATAATGATTCACCAGATATAGAAGCCTTTGACACTTGTAAACAATCTACATTCACCTAAAGGATTATTAGGTACACCTGTTCAATTTCTCATTAATGCAATTATCTAATCAACCAATCACATGGCAGTTGTTTCAATGCATTTAGGGGTGTGGTCCTTGTCATTACAATCTCCTGAACTCCAAACTGAATGTCAGAATGGGAAAGAAAGGTGATTTAAGCAATTTTGAGCGTGGCATGGTTATTGGTGCCAGGCGGGCCGGTCTGAGTATTTCACAATCTGCTCAGTTACTTGGATTTTCACGGGCAACCATTTCTAGGGTTTACAAAGAATGGTGTGAAAAGGGAAAAACATCCAGTATGTGGCAGTCCTGTGGGCGAAAATGCCTTTTTGATGCTAGAAGTCAGAGGAGAATGGGCTGACTGATTCAAGCTGATAGAAGAGCAACTTTGACTGAAATAACCACTCGTTACAACCGAGGTATGCACCAAAGCATTTGTGAAGCCACAATATGCACAACCTCGAGGCGGATGGGCTACAACAGCAGAAGACCCCACCAGGTACCACTCATCTCCACTACAAATAGGAAAAGAGGCTACAATTTGCATGAGCTCACCAAAATTGGACAGTTGAAGACTGGAAAAATGTTGCCTGGTCTGATGAGTCTAGATTTCTGTTGAGACTTTCAGATTGTAGAGTCAGAATTTGACGTAAACAGAATGAGAACATGGATCCATCATGCCTTGTTACCACTGTGCAGGCTGGTGGTGGTGGTGTAATGGTGTGGGGGATGTTTTCTTGGCACACTTTAGGCCGTTTAGTGCCAGTTGGGCATCGTTTAAATGCCACGGCCTACCTGAGCATTGTTTCTGACCATGTCCATCCCTTTATGACCACCATGTACCCATCCTCTGATGGCTACTTTCAGAAGGATAATACACCATGTCACAAAGCTTGAATAATTTCAAATTGGTTTCTTGAAAACGAGATCACTGTACTAAAATGGCCCCCACAGTCACCAGATATCAACCCAATCTTTGGTATGTGATGGAACGGGAGCTTCGTGCCCTGGATGTGAATCCCACAAATCTCCATCAAATGCAAGATGCTATCCTATCAATATGGGCCAACATCTCTAAAGAAGGCTTTCAGCACCTTGTTGAATCAATGCCACGTATAATTAAGGCAGTTCTGAATACGAAAGGGGGTCAAACACAGTGTTAGTATGGTGTTCCTAATAATACTTTAGGTGAGTGTATTTTCCCTGTAAAGCTTTTTTAGCAGTATTGGTGATAGCCAATTGTATCCAAAGACAAGTCCTCTAATTTCAATGGAACCTGTTCACAAATATCCCTCATGTGGTATGGTGAACTAACGTCTTCACAGAGTCTCATATCTCATATACTGTGTAGATATGATGGCTTCTTGCTTGCCCTCCCCACCTGCATGTGTTGAGTGTTGTAAAATTACCATACTCAGAAAGAGTTGAGACATGTAAAATACGTGTTGGGGAACGAATCCTCTTTGGAGGCACTTCAGCTGTGTTACAATGTTTAATTTTCCCCTCGGTAAGTATGTATGAAGTATTGAGCCTGAAAAAAAAAAAAAAAAAAAAACTTTAGCTAGTAGCTACCAACTAAGCTACTATAGTAAAAACTGTTGAAAAATCACTTTAAGTTATGACTACAAAGGTATATTTTAATTATAGTTTCCAATACTTACTGAAATTTTTCCAAAAGAGAGAGCAGTGGGAGATGGCGATCTGCTGGTATGAACCGACGACCATCAACTGCCAAATGCAAAGCCCCAAAATTCAAAAACTTACAGTTTATGCTCAGTCAACTTTTTGGACCTTTTTGGATTTTTTTTCTGTAGTTATTTATTTATTAAAATTTAAGTTAATTTGCTTTGTTTTGTTAACTTAAAAATTAAAACTATTTTAAATATCTTCAGGTTCAGGATAGGTGAAGTAAAAGGTTAAAATAAATCCTATTTCAGACTGCCAAGTATAATAAAAACACTGTCAAATGAACTTTTTTTTGCTCTTTTTGACCACAGATGGTCAAGATGTTATAAAACATGACAAATAACAATTTGGTGCAACGGGTTGAAATAAGCATTTTGGACATTATTTCAGCTTGATACCCAATTTAATCTTAAAATAGACACTTGAATGATAAAGAAATAATATGTTGTGGAAAAAAAATCACCCTATGCGCTTGAGAAAACGAAAAAAAATAGTTGATCCTCTACACATCTTTGGCCATTTTTTGCTATTTTTGTCCAGAAATAAGGTCAATATGTTGTCAAATGTCAAAAATAACCATTCCATTAAATTCCTGGCGTCAGAATTGTATGGGAAAATGTGTTCATTTGTCTCTGTATGTTGTTTACTTCTAATGTTATGCCACTTTCTATATAATTTTATTTTTCGGGTTCCGGTCGGGTGCAGCAAAGGGTTAAAAAAGAACCCTTTGGGACATTATTTCAGCTTGGCACCTGGCAGATTATGAAAATAGACACTTTAAAGGCAGGGTAGGTAAAAAATATATAAAAAACTTTTTTTCAAAATTTGTTTAAACTTTATTTATATATCAATACATAATTAAAATGTAAGTACTCTGAAAAAGAAAGTATAAAAATCGAGTGTCTGTAGACCTCTCACAACTGTTTTAAAGACAGCTCATTATTTCCATTCACTCCACCCCCTCCCTTCTGGGCTCCTTCCAAAGCCACGCTATAGCTATCATCTTGAGCTAGGCCTATAGATTATTTATCGTCTCTACTACGGCTCGCTAAGTAATGTTATGTTAGCTATATTATGCAGCTACGTGTGCTAATGACACATGCTTCATGAAAAAAAAAAAAAAAAAAATATGTATGATCAAAATACAAAAATAAATATTTACCTGTCCAGCAGAAATAGAGCCATCAAGGAGTCACTTTTCAGCCCCTTGAGTTCCCTCAGTTCTCGCATCGCTGGAAAGCCACACCGATATTAACTCACGTTTTATTTCTTTGTTTATCCAAAGATTTTTGTTCATTGCCTTTTCTTGTACTGTTACTGTCTTCCTTTTTTTGCCTGGTTTGCCTTCACTAACTGCATAGGCCGGTACTGTGAATTTTGCTTGCTGTTTCTCTACAATTGTTTTGGTATTCCTAGGATCCGTGCCTCTTGAATTCCTCAAATCAAACGTACGCGCGAAAGTGGGCAGGTCATGTGTGGCAAAAGTGTGGTTGCCATGGTTGCGAGAGAGTGACAGTCGCCTAAGCCTATCCTATGTTTCGTCCCGAATGGAAATAATGAGCTGTGTTTAATACAGATTAAACTCGAGTCACTCGATTTTTATACTCTTTTTATCAGAGTACTTACATTTTAATTATGCATTGATATATATAGAAAGTTTAAACGAATTTGGAAGAAAGTTGTTTATAAATTTTTTACCTACCCTGCCTTTAAGGATTTAAAAAAATCAGGTGGCATAAAAAAAGCCGGGGGGTGCGCGTGGACCCCATTTCCATCTAGACTAATTTTTCTGTGCTCTTTTCTCCCTTTATCCCATCCCCCACCCCTCCTCCTGAATCCAGGCGCCATCACTCTTCGTCATTCTGCTGTAATTTCTCTGTGATTTTTAATGTCATTATATTCAAGGTAAGAACTTAATAATTTCATACAATATATTCAAATATGAAAATCTTAATGAGAAAGATTGTTTTCAAAGCATAGTGTTTAACAAACATCTCAGTTAAGGCGGTTGGTCAGAAATTCGTGAGCCCTTGCACATGTCACGATTGAGTTTATCCGAAAATATACGAAGGCAGTCACACACAAAAATAAACCGAAACCATTTGTGTGTGACAGAATTAAATTCGATACTGCTATTGTATTTCCTGAAAAATGTCAAAGTTGAGAACTCCTTTGTTGCAAGAGCTCAAATATGTAATTTAATCTCACTTTAATGCTCTTTATGTATTTTACAGGTAGCTTGAAAAAGTGCCCTTACAAACCCAATTACCAGAAGATAGGCAGAAAAAGCAGTGTCAAAGTGTCTAATAATTGCCAGGGACGGGAGGAAATCATATACTGCAAGGGCACGTGTTGGAGAGCAAGATAGGTAAAAGTCTTAAGATATGAATTAAGATTTAACGGGAATACAAAATTTAAAAAGACAAGAATGATTCTAAAATGTTTTACCATTTGTGTGCTATTACATACAGTGACCGGGAGGGGACATGATCTGTTCACTTAGTTTTGTCATGGCTACATTTATCATGGGTTTTTAAACTTGTCCTGGGAACCCACAGCACTACACATCTACTTCCAGTCTTACAGTTTGTACTTATGAGCTAATAAAATGAATTGTGTGTATTCGATTAGGGAGACATACAAAGGCTGCACCTGAAAACTGACTTGTTGCCTCACTGCCCTATCAGGCAACAACATGGCAGTGTTTACACTAATGCAGAGTTCATACTACACAATTTTAGGGCCGATCGACAGTCTCCGACAGGTTCGGCAAAATTGCAAATGCCTGTCATCATAGGCATATCGGTGCTCGTTCACCCGAGTGAAAATAGAGAGACTATCACTTAATTATCATGTTTTTTTTTCTTTTTATACTTTTCACAAATCAGTGCACAGACTATTTGGTCTCACATGAGAACTCAGGTCACACAGTCGTGATCTTGTTATTTCCTTGACACTTCTGACGTGTTTTGTTGTGAAACATAGTTTGTAGAAAGGACAGAGTTGTCAGCAATTTTGTTCCTATTGAAAAGTCATGCAATATGTAACCCCCTGTCCAGCATGCAGACTGAACAGTGTCTGAACGATACCCCAGATAGTCATGCAGTCTGAAAAAGCTGTGATCTGACTACCGTATTTTTCACGGCGAGAGGGCGGCTGTAGATGGTAATGTTTTCTCTTGGTTCATTTTTCTGGGTTCATGTCAAATTAATTTTGATAAGTCGCCCCTGACTATGAGTCACAGGACAGCCAAACTATGAAAAAAAAAAAAAGTGCAACCTTTTAGTCCAGAAAATACGGTACTTTGAAGATTGTGCAGTGTGACCTCATAAGGTACCTCACAAAACTGTTTTTGGACAAACTAATGAGGTAATAGTTTAATGATCTACAACAAAAGAGAGAAATCATTGGTGACAAAGTGAATATTTAATTAGTACAATACCAATTTCTCACTGGAAACAGTGTTAATTTTGACACGAAATTTTAATTTAGTTTTAGTCTTAGTCTTTTGACTATAATTCTTTTTAGTTTTAGTCAAGTTTTAGTCATCTGATTTGTTTTAATTTTAGTCTTATTTTAGTCGACTAAAATTGCTTGGTATTTTAGTCGACTAAAATAAGACTAAAATCAATAACAGATTTACTAGACAATTTTTTACAGCTGGTATAGGAAACAAACTTAACCTAAATATATAAAACACAAATTCAACTTTATTTCAACACAACTGTGTCTTTATTTCGATTCAAAAGCTTCTATGCAGCAACAAACACTGTCATGATAATGTAAAACAATAACTAGCTGCCAATTGACCATCAATAAAAGAAAAATAAAGTTAAGTCCAGGACCTTAAAGCTTACAGCTGAGCTGAACAATAAGTGCATACATTTAAAGTAACTATTTAATAAGTTGGGTGGATAAAAAAAGTAACAAGATTTTATAAGGTATTCATTTGTCTAGCAATATTGTATGTTTTAAATACTACAATATTGCTAGATTAGTATGTATAATGATAGGATGTGAACATTCACGTTTTACATGACTAATATAGAAACATTTGTGATATTGTCAACAAGTAGAACATTATAAAATATACTAAACATTAGTATTAATCAAATGTATGTATCATATTACGTATTAGTATTGTGCTCTCATCTAACTTGAAGAAGGGGCTATTTTACAGTACTTTTCAGTTCGTAATATTTAATGCTGCAACATCTACGCATTGCAGTCTTCCAATTTTGCTTAGCTCAATAAACAAAAGAACATTGTTGTGAAATTATATTTGAGAAAATGTCCAGGTGGCTCGTCTGTAAATGTCTTTTCAAATTGGTTGTGTTCTTGCCACGAATGAGCTCTCCGCGTGCTTTACAGTTTGTTTTGTTTTGTTCGTCGTCAAACGTGAAGTGAGCTGTGGACATTTTGTCGCTCTTTTAGACATCACCTCTTCAAATGCCGACTTCCCGGGAGCTCATTTAAAAACTGAAAACCTTCGCTTCACGTCTCAATAAGTCAGGCTCTGATTGGTTCTCTTCTCTCATGCAGTCTCGCCTGTTCCATTTTGCCGGTTCTTTTGTTCATTCCTCGCATCTCTCCCGTCTGCTGATTTGATTTTCGTCACAGTCTATTTTCGTCTCGTCCTTTATTCGTTGACGATAATGTCAATCAATTTAGTCATAGTTTTAGTCTCCATCAGTGCCTTCTTTTTTAGTTTTCGTTTCGTTTTCGTCCGCAAAAATATATTCGTGACGAAAATAATGACGAAAATATTTAGTCAACGAAATTAACACTGACTGGAAATTACTTCAAAAGTATAAAAAGTTTGTCAAATGTACATTTTGCACAGCCTGTATGTGCAGTGCTGGGAGTGTTCCAGGAAACCCCTGATCCATATCGACCTGATGTGGGGCACCAAAGGGTAACTTGACACATCTGTTTGAACTGTGAAAAAAGGGAATAAAAAAAGTGGCACAATGATTGTTTTTTTTTTTTCTTCAAAGGGCCTTGGGTGAGTGAGGAATCAGGGTATCTTCCGTCCATTCCAAATCCGTTTCCAATTAAAAATCAGAAAACGAAAAACTCAAGAGGATTCAAGTGAGAGAACATGAATTCAATAATGAGAAATGGAAAAATGGCTCGTTTATTCGTTATTCCATCTAGGTTAACAAACGGAAAATGAGTTTTTGACTTGATTTCTCATTTTGTCGTTTGGGGTTTAAAAAACGGTTTATGGCTTCAATATTTCATACGCACTTGTGGGCGGAGCTGAAACGCTCCTTTCATCTGATTGGTCGAATCGCTCCGCCTTCAACTCGATCTTACATTCTTTCAGAATAAGAGTCTTATAAGAGTAGTGTCTGAAACCACCGCTCACTGTTAATTAACATAATATTTGAGTCAGATGTTGCTGCGCACATAATTCGTGCTGCTGTGACTTGCAAGTCACGCCTTTAAATTATTTCTAGGTTATAGTATTCTATGAATATTAATACACTGTAAATACAATGCGAACCTGTCTCCTTGCATAAAAGTGAAGTGGAAATAAAAATCAATAATAGACTGAACAGTTCCATGATAATATGTCTGTAACATTTACCACTCTCATCTTTTAAGTCAAAAGGCACTAGGTAGGTGTGTGTGACATTAATAATTAATTGGGAAAATTAATATAGTTAAATTTATTAAATAAATTTGTAATATTAGTTTTATTCCATACTAAATTGAATGGTTTTTCTTTTAGTCTTCTTTGTTGGCCTTGAGAAAGCCGACATATATTTGAACATTATTATCATTTATTATGAGAGTAATTGACAACGATTAAAATTTTAATGTTTCACCAAATTTCCTTCTCAAAAAATCCTAGTGACTTTCATTATCTGAGCAATGAAGGTCTTACACTAAATGTCCACTAGAGGGGGAGACAGGATTTCTATTTACGTAAAATGGCAAATAAATACATGAATTTCATGTGTACTACCATGAATATGCCATATCTGTGTACACGAATAAACTTCACACTTCAAGCTGTACTTAAAACTTCCCATTTTGGCTTTTTCAACCTACCTCCAAATTTATTTTAAGGTTTATTTTTTATTCACACTGGTTTATGCATTTAATGTTTGTCCATCTAGATCTTTTATTTTTTATGAGCTGTACATTTTAAGATGTACTCGGTGTTGATAAATCACATGCACTGAATGTAAATGCTAATGTCAGGACTCTCAGTCCTCCTCCTAGATGGCCAGTGTCCTGCAAAGTTTAGCTACCCCAAATAAACACACCTAAGCTAAGCAAGGTCTTCAGGATCAGTAGCAATGTCCAAGTAAGTGTGTTGGAACTGAACTCTGCAGAACATGGTTCTCCCGGTTCAGGACTGAGTTTTAAATCTATAAATGAATTTGTACAGTTGGGTGTCTGCATGCAGAGGTGTACTTCAGTAAGTACAATGTAAACTGTAATCTATAAAGACAAATTCTTCAGATAAGCATTTAGGCCATTGCTTTGAGGTTTCCATCCATTGGTCAAAACAGACCTCGCACCCCACCACACTCCTGCTAGCTTTCAACATTAACTGCGGCTGGTGCCAAATAAAAATTATTATGTATCCCTTGTGCATTGTTCAAATTCACTACCCTTTCGTTATGTTTGGGATGAAAACATTCACTCAATTAAACTGCTGTAAGCATTAGATAAAAAAAAAAAATAATTCCCCTAATTTATTGTTGGTGGATGTTTTTTTCACTGACTTCCATTATAATTACATTTTTGATTGCAAAGCCATGACACATAATCATGCATTCTTGATTGTTTGTGGTTTTCCCTGTTGGTTTTTTCAGATACATCAAGGTAAGTGCACAAAGGTCTCGCTCACCCTCTCTCTCTCTCTTTCTCTCTCTCTCTCTCTCTCTCAAACACACACACACACACACACTATAATTTGCTGTTAAACTCCATATAACTCCATATACAGGCCAGAAACTAAGCCTTTTTTTTGCACTGGCCCATCTAAAGGGTTAATGGTCCCACCTAGTGATCAACTGTAAAAATAACAAATGTTACCTCTTCCCAACAGGGAAAACCACCAACAATCAAGAGTGCATGATTATATGGTGTCATGGCTTAGCATCAAAAAATGTCGTTATAATGGAAGTCAATGGGGCAAAAACAGCCACCAACAATAAATGAGGGAGAAAAAATTAATCTAATGCTGCACAAAAACTAACAATACATCAAAGCCAATCTACAGTTACTAATCTTTGACATGCCCAAGACTGTCATAAAAGGTAAAAAAAATATCCAGTCCACAATTACTTTTTATATTGGAAATATGTCATTTTGTGTGTTTCTTCCCAAATCAGTGACATCATTTATGAACTTGGTAATTAAAGAGTTAAAATCTTGGGTTTCCTTTTTAAACATTTGGTAGTTTTGATCAGGACTGAGGGTGATTAATAGATTTATGCAAAACAAAATAAAAAAATCTTTATCTGAGACATTTTTACAGCATTTTAATTTAGTGGGTGTTTTCATCCCGAACATAACAAAAGGGTAGTGAATTTACCCACAGTATACTGTTGAGTTTTTGAAACATGTCAAGCATTTTCCCAAAATAAGTGTCAAAATAAGATTTGTCACCAATCATTCCATTAGCTGCAACACAGAGAAAGTTGTGGCCAAAAGACTCAACTTTAACCCCTAGTGGACGAAAACGTCCCCAACAACGCATATGGGGTACTATGTAACAGCAAGTCATTTGTGCAAGTACATTTGACTTGCAGTTTTCCAAAACTTTTATTTGGCACCAGCTGCAGTAGTTAATGTTGTTTTATATTATACAGCTATCATTGAGCTAAGGCATACCCCCCTACCACACCATCTATCATTGAAGAACCTGTGTTACACATGAAATTCATGTATTTATCTGTCATTTAAACTTACATAAACAGAAATCCTGTCTCCCCCTCTAGTGGACCTTAAGTGTAAGACCTTCATTGTTCAGATAATGAAAGTCACTAGGATTTTTTGAGAAGGACAAAGTCTGACCAGTTACAGCGACGAGTCAAACGAGTCTGAAGATCTGAGCTGAATTTGGTGAAACAATACAATTTTAGTCGTTGTCAATTACTCTCATAATAAATGATAATAATGTTCAAATATATGTCGGCTTTCTCAAGGCCAACAAAGAAGACTAAAAGAATAATATCATTCAATTTAGTATGGAATAAAACTAATATTACTACTTTATTTCATAAATTTAACTATATTAATTTTCCCAATTAATTATTAATGTCACACACACCTACCTAGTGCCTTTAGACTTAAAAGACGAGAGTGGTAAATGTTACAGACATATTATCATGGAACTGTTCAGTCTATTATTGATTTTTATTTCCACTTCACTTTTATCCAAGGAGACAAAACTATTTGCACTGTATTTACAGTGGGACAATATTCATACAATACTATAACCTAGAAATAATTTAAAGGCGTGACTTGCAAGTCACAGCAGCACGAATTATGTGCGCATCAACATCTGACTCAAATATTATGTTAATTAACAGTGAGCGGTGGTTTCAGACACTACTCTTATAAGACTCTTATTCTGAAAGAATGTAAGATCGAGTTGAAGGCGGAGCGATTCGACCAATCAGATGAAAGGAGCGTTTCAGCTCCGCCCACAAGTGCGTATGAAATATTGAAGCCATAAACCGTTTTTTAAACCCCAAACGACAAAATGAGAAGTCAAAAACTAATTTTCCGTTTGTTTACCTAGATGGAATAACGAATAAACGAGCCATTTTTCCATTTCTCGTTATTGAATTCATGTTCTCTCACTTGAATCCTCTTGAGTTTTTCGTTTTCTGTTTTTTAATTTGAAACGGATTTGGAATGGACGGAAGATACCCTGATTGTGAGGAGCTGCACTAATGTTTTGTGAAAAACCTGTATTTTAGAGATTTCAGATATGCATATAAAAACAATACAAGTTTTACCAAAACGTTTTTCAGGAGTTTTAAAGGGCTATTTCACCCCAAAATTTTAATTCTGTCATTAATATCTCACTCTTATGATGTTCCAAACCCGCAAGACCTTTTGTTCACCCTCAGAACACAATTTAAGGTTTCTTTTTTTTTTTTTATGAAATCCGAGAGCTCTCTGACAGACAACTCTCATAGACCGCAATTTACCTAACATTTTCAAATCCTAGAACGTTAATAAAAACATCCTTAAAATAGTCTATGTGACTACAGTTGTCAGAGAGCTCTCTGATTTAATCAAAACTATCTTAATTTGTGTTCTGAAGGTGAAAGAAGGTCTTACGAGTTTGGAACAACATGAGGGTGAGTGATTAATGACAAATTTTTTTATTTTTATTTTTTTTAACAAATGTGTTTTAAGTTGTAAATGTACAAGTCCTAATAGTCATGCTTAAATTAAACATTGCTTAATAAAGTAAAGCATGAACTACTGATTTCTGTTCATTGAATACCATTACAGTTACAAATTTACCTGCTCCTATCCAGAGATGGGCATAAATACATGGAAACGTATTTAAAATACAAATACAAAATACTGTGTGGAAAAATGTATTTAAATACAAATACAAAATACTGTGTGGAAAAATGTATTTAAATACAAATACAGTGTTTTGTATTTTGAAAATACACAAAATACATGTGAAATTGAAGATTCAGTGCAGGTATTCCTATTAGGCTGAAATCTATCTGGGCCTATTCTGAATGCCAAAAAGCATTTAGATGTGTGCAACTGCTTAGAAACTTTCGTTTTAATTTTATATACCTCTTTCCTTCCCCTGCAGTGTAAGAAATAAAAAAAACTACAAAAACTAACTTTTATTATGTTTTATCAACATCATTAAAAGCCAATGTGACAGACTGGCGTTCCAGTGTGGCCCAGTTCTGATTGTTTCACAATCTTAAAGTATTTGTCATCCAATATTGCTGATAACCTGCCCAGTTGAACTAGTTGGTGGAAATTTGATGGGTGATATGACCAAAATCTTAATTTCACTTTACAGTAACAATATATGGCATGGTTTCACAATTATCAATATCAGTTTTGATACCACAGCAAAAACTGAATTTCAAACTCTTTTGATGCTTTTTTTTTTTTTTTTTACGCAAGTAGTATAGTAACTTTTATATTTGTTTAATGTAAAGTTTATTTGTTTCCATATACATAATTAGAAAATATAAAGTTTAGCTAAAATATTTTTTTTAATTAGAAATCATTTGGCACAATTTTTTTGGTGAACAATAAAACTAAAAAAAATAAAAAAAGTGTAGTGTATCTTTCATCATTGTCCTCACAAATGCACACAATCACTACACTAAACTGATGTAGACAGACAATGATTAACCTAATTATACAATCTCTACATAAACAAACATTTGCATAGATGGGTAAACACAATCACAATTTGGAAATGTTTCCAGTTACACTTTCATAAAGCACCATGTTTGTAAAATTTAAAATTATTACATTTACAAAATGAGCCTGCATAGCAGAAATAATGAATAAAGTAGTGGTAGGTGTTTAATACATTCGTTAATTGAAATAAAATACTTAATGAATTAAAAAACATATATAACACAGTATTGTTCAATTTAGTGTTATACATATGTTATCATATAAATATGTTTTGTTCTAATGTCACAAGTCACAATTTCAAGTTTACTGGTTTTACCTTGATTATTTGGTTAGGGCTTAAGAAGTGTACAAAAAAACTTTTTTACTTGTTGTCAAAATGACTCCCAACCTAATCAGTTTACATGTGAAGAAATCCATTTATTCACAAACTTCTCATGAGACGAGTGTTTGACATAGTATAAGAGATGTTTGACAAATTATTCGGCAAACTACTTCCTCTCATCGCTGCTTTTTCGTGGTTTGGAGAACAATTACTCAGAGTCGCCTTCTGTCGTTTCACAGAATAATACAACGGAGAGCACGTCAAGCATTAAAGCCTTGTAGGTTTACTGAGGAGCGCACTCAGTAAGCAGGTTCATGGGTAGAGCTGTGCGAATTGGGAAAGTATAAACAAGGCTTCAACTGCACAAAGCTTAAGAGAAAGCGGAAAGTCCTATGTAAAAGATTTAGAAAAAGTTCCATCGATTCACAATTTATACCATTGCTACGAATCTATGATATTGTCATATGATATCACCCATAGACCAATGCTACTTTTGCGTCATCGAAGGTTAACGCCCTTTTTTGGGGGAAAACAAACGGATTCCCCTGATACAGGGGTGTATTCCAGAAAGCAGGGTTAACTTACCGTGAACTAAACCCTGAACTCTCGGTTGATTAACCCCAAACCTTGCTTACTCGAGGTATGTGGTTCCAAAAACGCTACCGGGAGTAAGTTCATTCAACTCAGAGTATGTTCCTGGTTAAGACTCAAGACATTCTCAACAGAGTGACGAATCGACGAGTCACTATAGAAACGGACGCTAAGAAAAAGCGCACCAAGCTGTTTCTTTCTTCTTCTTTTGTTCATTAGTTGTTTACATTCTTAGTGCATATCGCCAACTAATTGATGGATGTGCAATCATTTTTATTTTTATTTCCATTTAATCTTTAATCCTTGAGAATGTAAATTATATTGTTTGTTTTATGCTAATTATACATTAAGTCATATCAGATATGTATTTTGATTTAGAATTTAGAAATTATAGAAAATACCACTCCATGTGTGAGATATTACATGTAATAAATAAAATATATATAAGTTTAACATGACCTTGTCATTGTGTTTTATAATTTATGTATACGTCTTAATACATAATTTATAGATAACTCTTATATATGCCAATAAAAGAAATAATCATATTAGAATAATATATTACCTTATTTATTACTTATATTAGCGCTTCCTCATTAACATATCATATATATATATATATATATATATATATATATATATATATATATATATATATATATATATATATATATAATAGGCTATATTACATATTGTAATATTATATAATGTTTTGTAATATTATATAATGTTCTGTCACGCCCACTGAAGGCTCGCTGAAGTGATCTAACCCTGGAACATAACCTGCTCTGGAGCAGGTTAAGTTCAGAGAGTGAGTTGCTATGACTACTAACATACCCTGAAAGTAACCTCCGTTTTTGGAACCGAAATTTGAGGTTATCCGCTTACTTACTCTTAAACATACCCAGGTATGTCACATAACCTGCTTTCTGGAATACCCCCAGAACTCGCTCTAATTTCTTGATAGCAAAAATGGCAGATACATACACACTCTCTTTGCGGGCCGAGGACCGTGAGAGGTATTTAAAGAAGCTACTGGATACGGTGTTTACAGAGGTTTCCCTTTGAAATTGTCGAAAACTGGATTAATAACCCCATGCAGTGGCCAAATATGGACATCTAACGTTACCATTATCTCGTGGAATCACCAAGTAGCCTATTTTTGTCATTAACACACTCACAGTATGATAAACTAGACGATGAGGCCATGTCTGGTTTACATGGTGGTTTACTTGAATCATATTTCACTTTATTTAAGCTATTGACAGTTTTGTTGTAGTTAGAAATACGAAGCTGCTAGTAGCGTGATTAAAGTTAGCTCTCGTTAGGCATGCTACCTTGGCTGTTAACTGATTTTAAGTTTGAAATATTCGCAGGCTAGGACTAAACATTATAAATATTATACAATATCTGTTTGTAATTGTGTCTGACAGGCCTGTACACATCAGAAACACTGAAAAACAAAAGGTCCCTGGAGCGAGTTCTGTATCAGGAATCCGTTTGTTTTCCCCCAAAAAGGGGCGTTACCCTTCGATGAAGCAAAAGTAGCGTTGGTCTATCCCTAACATGCAGTAACGTTAATGATTCAAACACATTTGACAAGCTACTTTAATCAACAAGTAGCACATCCTCACTTTATTCCAGAAAAGTTGCCGATCCAAGGCTGGGTTGTACTGCGGGTCACGTGGATGAATGTTGAAAATACAAAAATACTCGTTTTAAATGTATTTAAATACAAATTACATTTGATTTTTCCAAAGGCTTTAAAAAACAAAATACAAAATAGTATTTTGTATTGCAAATACGTATTTTAAATACATGTATCTGAAATACTACCCATCCCTGCTCCTATCATCTGATCGTGATTGTTACTCTCTATTTGTTTTATTGGATCTTAGTGCTGCGTTTGACACAATTGACCACAACATTCTTTTGCATCAACTTGAACACTTTGTTGGTGTTAATGGAAGTGCATTATCATGGTTTAAATCATACTTATGTGACCGCCATCAGTTCGTAGCAGTTAATGAAGATGTATCATATTGATCGCAGTATGGAGTACCTCAAGGCTCAGAACTAGGGCCGCTACTCTTCACGCTTTGTATGTTACCCTTGGGAGATATCATCAGGAAACATGGTGTTAGCTTACACTGTTATGCTGATGATACTCGGCTCTATATTTCTTCACGGCCCGGTGAAATGCACCAATGAAAAACTAATGGAATGCATAGTCGATATAAAACAAACTGGATGACGAGTAATTTCTTACTGCTAAATTCTGAAAAAACAGAGTTATTAATTATAGGACCTAAAAACTGTTCGTAATAACCTAGAAACACTGTCTAAGACTTGATTGCTGCTCTGTCAATTCTTCGTCAAATGTTAGGATGCTAGGTGTGCTATTTGATCGCAATCTTTCCTTAGAAAGCCAGGTTTCTAGCACTTGTAAAACTGCATTTTTCCATCTCAAAAATATATCTAAATTACAGCCTATGTTCTCAATGTCAAATGCAGGAATGTTAATCCATGCATTTATGACCTCAAGGTTAGATTATTGTAATGCTTTATTGGGTGGTTGTTCTGCACGCTTAGTAAACATACTACAGCTAGTCCAAAATGCAGCAGCAAGAGTTCTTACTAGAACCAGGAAGTATGACCATATTAGCCCAGTCCTGTCAACACTGCACTGGCTCACTATCAAACATCGTATAGATTTCAAAATATTGCTTATTACTTCTAAAGCCCTGAATGGTTTAGCTCCTCAGTATTTGAATGAGCTCCTTTTACATTATAATCCTCTACGTCCCCTATGTTCTCAAAACTCAGGCAATTTGATAATACCTAGAATATCAAAATCAACTGTGGGCAGCAGATCCTTTTCCTATTTGGTGCCTAAACTCTGGAATAACCTACCTAATATTGTTCGGGAGAAAGACACACTCTTGCAGTTTAAATTAGGATTAAAGACCCATCTCTTTAACCTGGCTGACACATAACATATGCTTTTAATATCAAAATCCATTAAAGGATTTTTAGGCTGTATTAATTAGGTGAACCGGGAACACTTCCCATACCACCCGATGTACTTGCTACATCATTAGAAGAATGGCATCTACGCTAATATTAGTCTGTTTCTCTCTTATTCCGAGGTCACCGCAGCCACCAGATCCAGTCTGTATCCAGATCAGAGGGTCACTGCAGTCACCCGGATCCAGTACGTATCCAGACCAGATGGTGGATCAGCACCTAGAAAGACCTCTACATCCCTGAAAGACAGCGGAGACCAGGACAACTAGAGATACAGATCCCCTCTAAAGAACTTGTCTCAGATGACCACCAGGACAAGACCACAGGAAACAGATGATTCTTCTGCACAATCTGACTTTGCTTCAGCCTGGAATTGAACTACTGGTTTTGTCTGGTCAGAGGAGAACTGGCCCCCCAACTGAGCATGGTTTCTCCCAAGGTTTTTTTTTTCTGCATTCTGTCACCAATGGTTCCTTGCCGTTGTCGCCTCTGGCTTGCTTAGTTGGGGTCACTTGTCTTGATTGCAAATAAATGCACAGCCACTATTTAAACTGAACAGAGATGACGTCACTGAATTCAAAGATGAACTGCCTTTAACTGTCATTTTGCATTATTGACACGCTGTTTTCCTAATGAATGTTGTTCAGTTGCTTTGATGCAATGTATTTTGTTTAAAGCGCTATATCAGTGATCCTCAAATCTTGCTCGCGAGATCCAGTTTCCTGCAGAGTTTAGCTCCGACTCCAATTAAACACACCTGCCTACGATTTTCTGATGATCCTGAAGACACTGATTAGCAAACTCATGCGTGTTTGATTAGGGTTAGAACTAAACTTCGCAGGAAAGTGGATCTCCCGAGCCAGATTTGAGGATCACTGCGCTATATAAATAAAGGTGACTTGACTTGAATTTACCGTTTAGTGGATTACATGGAATGTTTGTATTTGGGGGTTTTCTGTAAAATAAGAAACCCAAACCAAAAAATATGGTAGCCCATATATATATCAATTGTGACCCATAAGAGACGTAGATAAGTACGATCTGGGCCACATCATTAACCCTTCATATCTGGGGTCCCAGGTGGGCCCCAGATATGAGCTCAGGTGCAACCCCTTTGGGCCCCACGTGGGTGCACCGGCCTTGACCCCCCATTTGACCCCCCACCCTCTTCCTGATTTTATATATATATATATATATATATATATATATATATATATATATATATATATATATATATATATCCGGGATAAATATAATAAAAATATCTTCAAACTACGCAGAATAATAATAAATAATAATTATTCTACATTTATTCTTACACTGAACGAGAATCGTTTCTGACAGACGCGTCCGATTCGAGAACCGAGGAGCTGGTGATACTGCGCATGTGTGATTCAGCGTGAAGCAGACTGACTCACAGCTCGCCTGAACTGATTATTTTTATGATTGATTCTGAACTGATTCTGTGCTAGTGTTATGAGCGCAGGTAAATCGAAGGCTTGAAAGAAGGGCAGTCGTCGCGAATGACATTACATCGAGCGCAAAACAACCGGTGAACCGTTTTTTTTCCCCAACTAGTTTTATTTGATCGAACTGTCCGAAAGAACCGGTTCACTTGAGCACCTGCTTCTTTGCCCCTTAAGTGCCCTTTTGTCAAAGCAAAATCTCCTCGATTTTTTTTGTAATAACATTCCCTTTTGTGAATGCCTGCCCACGCCCAATCATAATATTAGTACAATTTATTAATAATAATTTGGCTGTAAATAAAATGACCAACATGATGACCTTTCACCTTACGACGACCTCATCCGACGCGCATTTTTTAATTGCTAAAGGATATTTTCAACACAGCGGCAGCTGGTAAGTGGTGTTTCATTCTCAGCGAAGTGATTTTGATGTTTATTTACTTATTGTTATTTTACAAGAACGATGTGATGTGAGAACATGCAGATATGTTGCTGTGTGTAGAAGTAACGCTAGAGTGCTGTTTGAGGGAGAAAAGTTTCACAGACATCGAGGGGTCTGGTCTTTTTTATGTTATTTGACTACACTATTATTATATTAAACTAACGTTACTTATTTATTTTTTAACAAATAGAGTGCCTTAAAAATAATTATCACAACACTGGTAAGGCTTATTCAGATTTTCTCATTCTCTGAATTATCATTATAATTAAAAATAAAAACTATTCAGAAATGAATTAAAATATAATTACATTTTAAATGTGACGCAAATATTATTTTTTTTCTACAATAGCAACAGTGTTTACAACAGCAAGACCACATTAGCCTGTAAACTCAATAATATCTCTCTGGAAATAAATGTAAAAAATATCAATGGCAATAAAAAAATGCATAATATACCTGACATCCAAGTGCAGTGTGAAGGATATGAATAACAAATGTAGCCTGTCATTTGTTTACATTGCAAAGGTGTTCGATTTTAGGCAACAACAACTACAACAGTAATAATAATATGAATCACTATATTCCAGTGTATCAGTTTTTTATGTTTTGTATCTATATTTAAGGTGGACTTATTGATTAGGTCCAACCCTTTAAAGTTTGAGCATATTGTTTGCAAACTGCAATTGATTAATTAATTATAAACAAAGTAGTTGATGTGCTGTGTTGTTTTTGTTGTTTAGTAGCAGTAATATGCAGTTATTACTTATTAGTTGGTGCACTGTATTTTTTGTTGGTTTTCATGAGACCCCCCTTGAAATGACCAGGACCCCCCATTGCCCCCCCAATCAAAATTGTCTGGAGCCGCCACTGCGTGGGTGTGTTGGCTGGGTAACAATAGAAGAAGAATAATCTAATGATATACTACTACTATAATACTAGTCTACAGTAGTCCCAGTTTACTTTTTAACAAATTTCCTTTATACGTACATTAAGTAGTTTATACTTGATTATATTTAACCAAGTAACATTTTCTATGCAGGACTTTTACTTGCATCAGAGTATTTTTATAGTGCTTTATACATTTCCTTACAAATAATTTAAAACTGTAGCAACCCATGGTTTTTTGGCATGTTGACTACTATTTGTATAACCACATATTTACTACAAATACAGTGGTTAAACTATGGTTAATATAGCAAAACAATGGTTAATTTGTGGTTACCATGGTTTTTGTTTTTATTTGTAGTAAAACCATGGTTAATTTTCAAAAGGGTTATTAGGTAATGGACCTTAATACTTCATCCACAACAATATTTAATGAGGTTGACTTTTTAATGTTACCCTCATTGTGGTTAGTCTGCACAAGTTTAACAAGTTTGTTTGCTTTGCGGCCACTTTAAATACAAGATAAGCATTCGATCTACGTCAGAGCACTCATTAATCCTTCTGCAGCATTGTGAGCAGGGCGGTCAGAGCGATTTTTTTACACTCGACACTGGCAGTGTGAACGCACAGTTATGGGTAAAACTGGAACCGTTCATTTGGAGAGAATATGATTTATGGAGATAATAAAAAAAGAAATTGGTGGATTTTTACCAGAACCATTATAGGCTGGTTGTTCACACACACTGTGGATACACATCTGTGTTCAAACAACTTATAAAAGTTAATTTTGCATAATAGGTCCCCTTTAAAAATCTGATGTGAAAAAGTGTTGGGTTTATGTAAACAATTTCACAACAATTTAAAAGGGAGAAAGGAATAGATTAGAAAAATAGATTTTATTAAAGTCAGACAAGAGAATGGCAAGGAAAAAAGACAAAAGCAAAATCCAGAAAAAGGCAAAAGCAAAGACTACAGAACCCGTTGATCAATAATTTCAACAATCAATGACATGAAAAAAATCAGCGCAGTCGGTCCCAGCGCCAGATCGATGCGTCGTCACACACTGCGATAAGAATACTGCTGTCCCTGCTGAAACTGGTCTGCCTGATGGCCGACGTGCATTTAGGGAGGGTAAGTGTGGTACACCTGAATGCAAAACAGAAGGCAGAATTTAAAAAGTACAATGCTGGTAAATTAAGCTGTATATGGTGTTGTGGATAGTTCAAGCACAAATGCCCGACAAACATGTATTATTACTTTGCTTTATGAGGATCTTCTACTTCCAGATCCCAAACATAGAGCTTCCCGACTTGATTTCCAAGAGCTAACATCTGAGAAAATTAAAGATACACACTCTTCATTCTTGTGCTAACATAAGATGTTCTTACTAATGCTATTTAATGACATTGTTCGTTAGTGCACAATGAAACAATGAATGTCTATCAAGAACCTCATACCTTCTGCCAGAAGTCCATCGAGAAACGCATGTACCAAATGTCACACTGACTGTAATCAAAGCGGCCCAGAATGGTCACATTAGACTCATTCGGTTTGATGTGGTCAATATCGTCTTCCATTTTCCCAGGTTTCCAACACACAATAGCATTTTCACATGACTGAAATATGACCGAAAAAGAATGATGGTGAGTTAACAAATGATAAGCATTATTGCGGAGTAACTAATAATGACTACTGTTTTTGGCTCTTGTGTTACTAAAAGTACCTTTGAAAGAATCAAATCACCAAGCCAGCGGACACAGTCCACATAGTTCCTGTGAATATCTCGTGTAGAAAAGTCTGGGAAATGAATCTTCTGAGACACAAAAGGCCTAAAAATGTATGGTGAAAGGACTTGTTAAATCCACATACTAAACACACAGACTGCTGAACAACCCAATGAAGAGCAATAGTGAGGACTCACCGGTTGGTTTTGCTGGGGTTATACTCATATGAACCACGTATTGCTTTCTGCATCCTCTCAGAGTTGATTCTCCACAGTTTCAAGGAATGATCCATCCCACAGGACATGATCTTCTCACCAAGAAGGTCAAAATCCTAAAAACACAACAGAAACATTTTGTGACAAAAAGACACTTTTCATCTGCCTAATGTGATGGGCGGTATAGTTGTGGGCGGTAATGACCACAGACGTTTTCCCCACCCCTCTAGGGGTCAGCCAGCAGTTTCTTTTCGTTGTTTTTGTTTTCCATTTATTTATTTATATATTTATATAGGCTTAAATCAAACACATTTTAATTCAGATTCTGTATATATATATATATATATATATATATATATATATATTATTCTATGGGGGGGGGGGGGCTAAACGCATAGGAGGATTGCTAAATCTAAAGTCCAGCAATATGTGACAATTTACTTTTTTGTACTCATGAACCCCAGTTTGAGAAATTGTGCATGAGCAGAAGTATTTATTAGAATTAGACAATAACTATAATGATTACAATCAAACTGCAGTGTGACAAAAGTGAATCTGATCAAGAATACCAATGATACTCCATGAATTAAGTTTAACATCAACCAGCCAAAGCCTCATTAAACTCACCGCACTCAAGACCTCATCACGATGGCCTTCAACACCTCCAAAGATGGCCACCAGAGTGTCTGTCTGAATGTTCCAAAGGCGCAGTGCATGATCTGACAAACATACAGCAAATTATGAAATAACATGCTCTAAACGATGTGTATGTGTTGGTTTTAAGGTCATTACCTTTACTAACTGACAGCAAAAGGTTTGGATCCCTTGGATGAAATTTGAGTTCATTGATTGCATTTCCATGGCCGACATAATGCTGCAGATAAAATGAAAAAATCTGCATAAACTTGTTTGGAGTAGCAGCAGTCGCACACTAATGCAGGTAAGGTTGTTTCAAATAATAGCAATTCAATATGCATTGACATTCAATTCGTTGTGGCAACTTCCAAAACTCACTTTGACACACTGCATGGTGATGTGGTTGATGATGCGAATGATGCCGCGTGACCCCGCCACAGCCAGCAGCGGGTGACTTGTGCCCGTGTCGAAGGTCCAAGCACAAGTGTAGAAGTTTTCATCTGCCTAGGCAGTGCAACAATCAAAGGAATAACAAAAGACACTGGCCCAAATCTGCAGCGGCAGATTTAAAGAGGCAGAATGACATTGCTCAAAGATAAAACCCAACCATTTAACGAGTTTATTCTCTGTGTCTGAAAAGGATACATCAGCATCTACATATGACTGCAGGAGACGAATCTCTCCTTGAGAATGACACTCATATAAAGTGACCTGCAAGAACAAGATACACCCACCATGAAGGAGTCTGCAGAAACAGTGTTTAATGAATAACATTAACAGTCTTGAGTTTCACTCACTCTGTTGCTTCCAACGGTTGCAAACACCAGTGGGTCTCCCTCTTTACTGTGCCAGTTAAACTGCACTCCAAATAAAGGCTGCCCATGATCCTCCTGTACATCACAAAAAACTCTATCAAAGTGCCATCACAAGTATTCACTACACAAACACCACAGGCTTTCTTACCAAAGCCACAGAAAGGCAAGCCTGCAAGCTTAAGCCAAAAAGAAGTGTTAATGGCTAATGTTAATGCCGCTGCTTTGGTGGTATGCAGGGAAGGAGACCAGAGGACATTGTATGATTGTATGAAGTGCCTCACGTAATCAAAGTTAGCTGTTACACTTTTTCCAAAATAAGCACTACAGACCCTCACATCTCCCAATAATAAGACAAGCTCTGTTCTTACCCTCAGACTGTTGACACACTTGAAGGAATATTTGCATTTCTTGGACTTCCACTTGCCTTTGCCCCAGCTCTTCCTGCCCGGGGCATTGGCTGTATTTGTGGGAGTGTCGGGTCGCTCCATGTTGGTGCCACTTTCAATGCTGACAGCATCATCCTGATAAATCGAAAACATTCGATTGTTAAACTATGAATTAACACGCTTTAGTCGATGTGAGCAGAATTTAATAAACACTTTTAATTTATAGACTGATCCAGAGCAGATCACACGATGGAGGCCGAAACAAATGTATTCACATAAACTCTTAACAGAAACCTGTCATGCTTTATATTATTATTATTATTGGTTTTAATCATCATCAATCATGAAACCTACACTAATTGAAGGTAGTCAGATTATTCTGGTCTTTCTTCTTAACAATGACACAATCACGTCTGTGTGTTTAATAACATAACAACACAGGGCATGTTAAATGTCCATTAAAATCATGATGAAAAACACTGAGCAGCGTAAACGAAAGATAATTTAACGCTAATAAGAAACACGCTATGAGAGACAAAGAGAAACTTCATTCGTGAAAAGCTGCAAAAATACACATATTAAACACATTCGGTGCACGATTAACGTACATTGTCGTCTCCAGACAGATCAGGGTTGCTGTTTTCATCACTGCTTAATTTCTGTTTTTTGTTATTCGGCATCTCGTTTCCCGCCTCGGCATGAGATTCAGACATCTTCCTCCGCATCTTCCTCCAGCAATGGCACACTGCCGGAAAGCAAATCGTATGCTCTCATGTCATACTGCTGCAAATCAGCACGACAAATGCTATAATTCTGACCGACAGCAGAGGGAGTCTTCGGGGTCCGTGTATGTTTTGATAGTTTGTTTTTTGTTTTTTTATAAAAAAAGGTTAAAACAGAAGCAGGTTTAACTCTGGGCTGGGTGAATGATGATGATGATGATGATAACTAGGCAAATAAAAACAAAATAAAATGAACAACAATAAATACATCTGTATCAGTAATCTTGATTTAAAACAGTTACCAAAGACACCATACAGTCAGTCATTTAAATACTGCCACCTGCTGGTAGAAAGGGGGAACAGTTATCCATTACGGTGGAAACCACATTGAATATAAATTTAATTATATAATATAGCGCTAACAGTAACAACTCTGCACACACAATAAGTTCTTAGGTTAACCTATATTACCAACTGTATTGAGCCAAACAATGCGCTCATTAAACGTGACTGGTGATGTCTGGATAGGCACGATATTAAATAGCTGTAATAAACTACTGTTGCTAACATATTTATTCCGGTCCAGGTTTATATAAGGCTATTTATTAAATGATTTTTCTTCTAACGTTACTCTGGTATAACGTTAGCGCTGCATATTATGACCATATATATACATTAGGCCTTTATTATGTATATCTATGATTATGACCGTTCTAAAAGCTTGGCTTTTATTTTGATAGGCCATATTTACTATTACGTCCGGGTCACGTGACCAACCTGTCTGTGGCTGCATCCGAAAACTGAAAAATGCTGCCTTCGGAGGACGCATTCCAAGGCCGTGAGGCATTAAGGCACGTCCGAATTCAATGTTAGCTTCACTTCCTGTCTCCTGAGATGCCTTCATCTGGCCGATTTTTGAAGGCAGCATAGATGTATCCTTTGCTGCCTTTGATATGCCCAGGAGGAGCTCATCAGGGTCATCGGAAAGGCCGTCACGGAGCTGGGTCTCACTTACAACGCACCTGACGAGCCTGTGAAAGGTAACTGGACTCGTGGCTCCTCCAGTCAAGCTGCTACCAGACAGCATTGAGCCGTGCAAGAGCTCATGGTGAAGTCGTGGGCTGCACCCCAATCGGCGCGCACCCACTCTGCTACGCAGGCCATGTTCACGCACGAGGATGGGGCTGAAACCCTCCCCCCGTCGAGGAGACCGTTACCGGACACCTGTGCCCGTCTCCCTCTGCATTTGGTTCAGACCACAGCCTGCCTTCCAAGCCGTGCAGTTTACGGCCCTTAGACGAACAAAGCCTATACTTCTGTGGGAAGACCGCTTCTGTTCTTCATGCCAGGGCAATACTCAAGGTGTTTCAGGCAGACGGCGGCACAGTAGCGCTGACGTCATCAGGGATCTGCGCGCGGCAAATGATCTCGCGCTGATGGCTACTAGCGCTCTGCTCAGCCGTTTCATGGGGCTCATGGTCGTCCTTACAGGCACCTATGGCTTACCCTAGCTGTCCTGAAAGACGCGGACCATAAGACGCCCCTAAACGTTCCAGTTGCTCCCTCCGGCCTCATTGATGACGTCATGGAGCTTTTCTCAGAGATGCAGAAAGCGCGCCAAGGCGATGAGCCACGTGATGCCCCGCCGCTCACTCCAGTCTTCTTCTGCGAGGTTCTTATGCACCTCGTCAGGCTCTAAAACCAGCTAAATAGCCCACAGTGGCACCCCGCTCTGAACCGGACACTCGTTTCGGCCGAAACCAGCAATGGTAAGAGCCTGGAAGGAAACGTCAGGGTCAGTTGAGGACCCCGCACCCGGAGAGAGCCAGCACGCCATCGAGCCGTCTCCCTGACGGTGAAAGAGTGAGTGCGTGGGAGGCCCTGCCCCCAAGCGCCATGTTCAAATGCATCATGTCCCCCATTTCCTTCGGGCGACGATTGCTATGTGTGTTTAAATGCCGTTTGTGTGAGTTCCACAATAGAAGCATGTACACAATCAACAAAAGAGCTTTTCTTCTCTTACACTCAACACTGTGTCACTTGCCCTGTCTCATAGCAGCGCTAAACCACAACCCATGATTATAATGGCCTAGCGAGAGTGCCAACACCACATAAACACGGTGTCACCCTCCATGTTCAGATGCATCATGTCCCCCATTTTTCTTCGGGTGACGATTGCTATGTCTGTTTAAATGCTGTTTGTGTGAGTTCCACAATAAAAGCATTATACAATCAACGAAAGAGCTTTACTTCCTCTTACACTCATCACTGTGTCACTCGACCTGTCTCAGAACAGTGCAGAGCCACAATCTATGATTATAATGGCCTCGCGAAGGAGCGAGAATGCCAACACCACAAAGACACATGCATCATGTCTCCCACATCACTATGGGTGATGATTGCTATATGTGTTTATATGATGTTTTTGTGAGTAAAAATTGTACTATAGAAGCATGTATACAAATTCTTACACCCAACATTGTGTCACTCGTCCTGTCTCAAACAGCGCAGAGCCACAGTCCATGATTATAATGGCCTCTCGATGGTACAAGAATGTCACACCATTACGCGACGCGCCCGCCCTCCCGCCAATGCTTCCAGCCTCGCGGGGGCAGGGCCCTGATCAAAATAAGCCATCAGTGGCTGTAGAGGTAACGTGTCCGCGGTGTCATCTCATGGACGGTAAGAGGGCTATCCCGGGCGTTTCACCGTGGATACTGGGAATAATTCACGACGGATATTCTCTCCAATTCAAACACAGACCTCCCAGCTTCAATGGCGTGGTCCCGTCACTGACTTTGCCCCAAAACCGTCCTGTTCTGCGACAGGAAGTTCTCAGTCTGCTCGAGAGAGAGCGTTAGAGCGAAATTTCCCCTCAGATCGAGCGGAATGTGCATGTTGAATTATCTGGACGATTGGCTGATTTTAGCCCATTCAAGAGATGTGCTTTCAGTCACGTGGAAACAATGCTTCGCCGTTTGGATACGCTGGGACTGCGTGTGAATATGCAGAAGAGCGTGTTTTTACAAGTCAGACTGTAACATATCTGGGAATATGTTTGGACTCGATGGCGATGCGAGCCCATCTCTCTCTAGAGCATTTCATGATGGCGGCAGCTTCTTCGGTGTGCCATCTGGGTCTGCTACATTGCGGCCACTACAGTTTTGGCTGTAACTCGAGTTCCGCCGAGGACGTGGTCTTCGGTCCACAAGCACATACGGTCATTCACAGTTGCGTCAGCACTCTGAGACCGTGGAACAGCCCGGATATGTTCAGCCCAGGAGTTCTTTTCTCTGCGAATCTAGACTGGGGAGCAGTGCGTCTGGGCCTGTGGTCAGAGTCACAGAGAAGGTGGCACATAAACCGTTTGGAATAATGGAAGCGGTGTCCTAATATCCCTGCAAGCCTTTAAGTCAAAATTGGAGCGGAAACATGTACTGATTCAAACCGACAACATGTCTGTGGTCTCGTACATAAATCGCCAGGGCGGCGTGCGCTCCAGAGCTCTATTCAAACAGGCAGTGGGTCTCCTGTTGTAGGCGGACCGAGACTTAATCTCCATAAGAGCTATATATATATATATATATATATATATATATATTTTTATTTTTATTTTTATTTTTTTTTGACCAAACAGAAATTAATTTATTCAATGACATTTGAATTTTACTGTAAGATCTACAATGACATGAAATGTGCAGATTTTATTTAGCCTTCTAATTTTATTCTATGCCTGCTTAAGAAAAACCTCACAGCCTAACATGTTTTCATTTGCTATACAAACAACAGCAACTGAAGCTTTATCTTGTAGAGTGTAGTCTGCTGCACTTCTCCGATCGGCGGATCCCGATCCACAGCTTCCATCCCGATAACAAGAGGAAAGAGCTTCAGCTACGTCAGTTTGGGTCGTAAGACACCCTGAATAACATGAAAACCTTACAAAACTCAACAGGATGTGCTTTCTGCCATCTCGGTCTACATTAACTTCTTTCTGAAACGTCAGAATTGAACCAGGCTCATGCATCAGACGAACCATGTCTAGCTGGACATGCCTACTTTTAAAATAAGCCATTTAAATAGAATAATAATAACAATAATTTTATATTTAGGCCTATGTAATTCAAATGAAATCAACCAGAGGTGCAGTGTTTCCAGTCTGAACTCATTATCTGGAATTCGTGAATTCAGTTCATAATTCTAAGTAGCCTATAGCCTATAATTAAAACATTTAAAGAAGACTAATTACGGGGAAAACTTAACTTATTTTAATTTACAAGCACCACTAGCAAAGAATTCGCAGGATTAATAAACTCTGCTGTCTGCCGCTTCTCTCCTGGTGAAAATAAACTGAGCTTGCAGTTGCTGCTTGTGCATGCAGTACAAAACGGATGAAAGGGGAATCAGGGTATCTTCCGTCCATTCCAAATCCGTTTCAAATTAAAAAACAAAAAAACGAAAAACTCAAGAGGATTCAAGTGAGAGAACATGAATTAAATAACGAGAAATGGAAAAATGGCTCGTTTATTCGTTATTCCATCTACGTTAACAAACGGAAAATGAGTTTTTGACTTGATTTCTCGTTTTGTCGTTTTGGGTTTAAAAAACGGCTTATGGCTTGAATATTTCATTCGCACTTGTGGGCGGAGCTGAAACGCTCCTTTCATCTGATTGGTCGGATCGCTCCGCCTTCAACTTGGTCTCCTCAGTCTTTCAGAATAAGAGTCTTACAAGAGCAATATCTGAAACCAGATGTAGACACATAATTCGCGTTGTTGCGACTTGCAAGTCACCCCTTTAAATTATTTCTAGGTTATAGTATTGTATGAATATTGTCCCACTGTAAATACAGTGCAAATAGTTCTGTCTCCTGGGATAAAAGTGAAGTGGAAATAAAAATCAATAATAGACTGAACATTTCCATGATAATATGTCTGTAACATTTACCACTCTCATCTTTTAAGTCTAATGGCACTAGGTAGCTGTGTGTGACATTAATAATTAATTGTGGAAATTAATATAGTTAAATTTATTAAATAAATTAGAATTATTAGTTTTATTACAGACAAAATTGAATGATGTTTCTCTTTTAGTCTTCTTTGTTGGCCTTGACAACGACTAAAATTTTATTGTTTCACCAAATTCAGCTCAGATCTTCAGACTCGTTTGACTCGTTGCTGTAACTGGTCAGACTTTTTCCTTCTCAAAAAATCCTAGTGACTTTCATTATCTGAGCGATGAAGGTCTTACACTTAAGGTCCACTAGAGGAGGAGACAGGATTTCTGTTTATGTAAGTTTAAATGACAGATAAATACATTAATTTCATGTGTACTACCATGAATATGCCATATATGTGTAACACAGGTTCTTCAATGATAGATGGGGTGGTAGGGGGGTATACCTTAGCTCAATGATAGCTGTATAATATAAAACAACATTAACTACTGCAGCTGGTACCAAATAAAAATGATTAAGTTTTGGAAAAACTGCAAGTCAAATGTACTTGCACAAATGACTTGCTGTTACATAGTACCCCATATGCGTTGTTGGGGACGTTTTCGTCCACTAGGGGGTAAAGTTGAGTCTTATTTTGGCCACAACTTTCTCTGTGTTGCAGCTAATGGAATGATTGGTGACAAATCTTATTTTTACACTTATTTTGGGAAAATGCTTGAAATTTTTCAAAAACTCAACAGTATACTGTGGGTAAATTCACTACCCTTTTGTTATGTTTGGGATGAAAACACCCACTAAATTAAAATGCTGTAAAAATGTCTCAGATAAAGATTTTTTTTTTGCATAAATCTATTAATCACCCTCAGTCCTGATCAAAACTACCAAATGTTTAAAAAGAAAATCCAAGATTTTAACTCTTTAATTACCAAGTTCATAAATTATGTCACTGATTTGGGAAGAAAAAACACACACAAAATGACATATTTTCAATATAAAAAGTAATTGTGGACTGGATTTTTTTTTTTACCTTTTATGACAGTCTTGGGCATGTCAAAGATTAGTAACTGTAGATTAAATTTGATGTATTGTTAGTTTTGTGCAGCATTAGATTTTAATTTTTTCTCCCTGATTTATTGTTGGTGGCTGTTTTTGTCCCATTGACTTCCATTATAACGACATTTTTTGATTGCAAAGCCATGACACCATATAATCATGCACTCTTGATTGTTGGTGGTTTCCCCTGTTGGGAAGAGGTAACATTTGTTATTTTTACAGTTGATCACTAGGTGGGACCATTAACCCTTTAGGCCTGGGCAAAAAAAGGCTTAGTTTCTGGCCTGTATATAGAGTTATATGGAGTTTAACAGATAACTGAATCAGGGTATCTTCCGTCCATTCCAAATCCGTTTCAAATTAAAAAACAGAAAACGAAAAACTCAAGAGGATTCAAGTGAGATAACATGAATTAAATAACGAGAAATGGAAAAATGGCTCGTTTATTCGTTATTCCATCTAGGTTAACAAACGGAAAATGAGTTTTTGACTTGATTTCTCATTTTGTCGTTTTGGGTTTAAAAAACGGCTTATGGCTTCAATATTTCATTCGCACTTGTGGGCGGAGCTGAAACGCTTCTTTCATCTGATTGGTCGGATCGATCCGCCTTCTACTCGGGCTCCTCAGTCTTTCAGAATAAGAGTCTTACAAGAGCAATATCTGAAACCAGATGTAGACACATAATTCGCGTTGTTGCGACTTGCAAGTCACCCCTTTAAATTATTTCTAGGTTATAGTATTGTATGAATATTGTCCCACTGTAAATACAGTGCAAATAGTTCTGTCTCCTGGGATAAAAGTGAAGTGGAGATAAAAATCAATAATAGACTGAACATTTCCATGATAATATGTCTGTAACATTTACCACTCTCATCTTTTAAGTCTAATGGCACTAGGTAGGTGTGTGTGACATTAATAATTAATTGTGGAAATTAATATAGTTAAATTTATTAAATAAATTAGAATTATTAGTTTTATTACAGACAAAATTGAATGATGTTTCTCTTTTAGTCTTCTTTGTTGGCCTTGACAACGACTAAAATTTTATTGTTTCACCAAATTCAGCTCAGATCTTCAGACTCGTTTGACTCGTTGCTGTAACTGGTCAGACTTTTTCCTTCTCAAAAAATCCTAGTGACTTTCATTATCTGAGCGATGAAGGTCTTACACTTAAGGTCCACTAGAGGAGGAGACAGGATTTCTGTTTATGTAAGTTTAAATGACAGATAAATACATTAATTTCATGTGTACTACCATGAATATGCCATATATGTGTAACACAGGTTCTTCAATGATAGATGGGGTGGTAGGGGGGTATACCTTAGCTCAATGATAGCTGTATAATATAAAACAACATTAACTACTGCAGCTGGTACCAAATAAAAATGATTAAGTTTTGGAAAAACTGCAAGTCAAATGTACTTGCACAAATGACTTGCTGTTACATAGTACCCCATATGCGTTGTTGGGGACGTTTTCGTCCACTAGGGGGTAAAGTTGAGTCTTATTTTGGCCACAACTTTCTCTGTGTTGCAGCTAATGGAATGATTGGTGACAAATCTTATTTTTACACTTATTTTGGGAAAATGCTTGAAATTTTTCAAAAACTCAACAGTATACTGTGGGTAAATTCACTACCCTTTTGTTATGTTTGGGATGAAAACACCCACTAAATTAAAATGCTGTAAAAATGTCTCAGATAAAGATTTTTTTTTTTGCATAAATCTATTAATCACCCTCAGTCCTGATCAAAACTACCAAATGTTTAAAAAGAAAATCCAAGATTTTAACTCTTTAATTACCAAGTTCATAAATTATGTCACTGATTTGGGAAGAAAAAACACACACAAAATGACATATTTTCAATATAAAAAGTAATTGTGGACTGGATATTTTTTTTTTACCTTTTATGACAGTCTTGGGCATGTCAAAGATTAGTAACTGTAGATTAAATTTGATGTATTGTTAGTTTTGTGCAGCATTAGATTTTAATTTTTTCTCCCTGATTTATTGTTGGTGGCTGTTTTTGTCCCATTGACTTCCATTATAACGACATTTTTTGATTGCAAAGCCATGACACCATATAATCATGCACTCTTGATTGTTGGTGGTTTCCCCTGTTGGGAAGAGGTAACATTTGTTATTTTTACAGTTGATCACTAGGTGGGACCATTAACCCTTTAGGCCTGTGCAAAAAAAGGCTTAGTTTCTGGCCTGTATATAGAGTTATATGGAGTTTAACAGCAAATTATAGTGTGTGTGTGTGTGTGTGTGTGTGTGTGTGTTTGAGAGAGAGAGAGAGAGTGTGGGAGAGACCTTTGTTTACTTACCTTGATGTATCTGAAAAAATCCAAATATGCACCTCATGCTCTCAGAACTACATGGACTAAACAATAAAAAAAAGAAGTGTGTTTATGCACCTGCTGACTTTTGATGGTGAAAAGAACGGAGGGCCTATGTGTGAAATACTTGTCTTTTCTTGATGGTGAAGCCAGTTTAAAACCTTTAAATCTTATAAAAAAACTACTTTGAACATAATTGATTATGGACCAAAATGCAATACCAACTTCAAATAAGCAGCAACTCGCTGGAGGGGTCAAGCTGCATAATCATTTCTAAAACTCTGGTTCAAGTCAAGCCCTTTCTCGTATTGCTTGCTGCTCTTCTCACCATCAAATGACCAGAAGGATGGCATGCAAGTGTTTAAATCCATGTACTGTTTTTGTTTAGTCTATACTTATCACCACCATTAAAAGGCAGCAGGTGCATAAATACACTTTTGTTTACCCCATGTAGTTCTGAGAGCTGAGGTGTACATTTAGATTTTCTCAAATACATCAAGATAAGTGCGCAAAAGTCTCTCTCTCTCTCTCTCTCTCTCTCTCTCTCTCTCTCTCTCCTACACACATACACACAATATAATTTGCTGTTATACTCCACATAACTCTATATACAAGTCAGAAACTAAGCTTTTTTTTGCACAGGCCTATCTAAAGGGTTGATGGTCCCACCTAGTGATCAACTGTAAAAAAAAAATAACAAATTTTACCTCTTCCCAACAGGGAAAACCACAAACAATCAAGAATGCATGATTATGTTTCATGGCTTTGCAATCAAAAATGTAATTATAATGGAAGTCAGTGAAAAAAAAAACATCCACCAACAATAAATTAGGGGAAAAAATGTTTATCTAATGCTTATAGCAGTTTAATTGAGTGAATGTTTTCATCCCGAACATAACGAAAGGGTAGTGAATTTGAACAATGCACAAGGGATACATAATAATTTTTATTTGGCACCAGCCGCAATTAATGTTGACAGCTAGCAGGAGTGTGGTGGGGTGCGAGGTCTGTTTTGACCAATGGATGGAGACCTCAAGGCAGTGGCCTTAATGCTTATCTGAAGATTTGTCTTTATAGATTACAGTTTACATTGTACTTACTGAAGTACACCTCTGCATGCAGACACCCAACTGTACAAATTCATTTATAGATTTAAAACCCAGTCCTGAACCGGGAGAACCATGTTCTGCAGAGTTCAGTTCCAACACACTTGCTTGGACATTGCTACTGATCCTGAAGACCTTGCTTAGCTTAGGTGTGCTTATTTGGGGTAGCTAAACTTTGCAGGACACTGGACAAGTTTAGCTAAGTTTAGCCATCCATTTACATTCAGTGCATGTGATTTATCAACACTGAGTACATCTTAAAATGTACAGCTCATGAAAAATAAAAGTTCTAGATGGACAAACATTAAATGCATAAACCAGTGTGAATAAAAAATATATTAAAATACATTTGGAGGTAGGTTGAAAAAGCCAGAATGGGAAGTTTTAAAGTACAGCTTGAAGTGTGAAGTTTATTCTTGTACACAGATATGGCATATTCATGGTAGTACACATGAAATTAATGTATTTATTTGCCATTTTACGTAAATAGAAATCCTGTCTCCCCCTCTAGTGGACATTAAGTGTAAGACCTTCATTGCTCAGATAATGAAAGTCACTAGGATTTTTTGAGAAGGAAATTTGGTGAAACATTAAAATTTTAGTCCTTGTCAATTACTCTCATAATAAATGATAATAATGTTCAAATATATGTTGGCTTTCTCAAGGCCAACAAAGAAGACTAAAAGAAAAACCATTCAATTTAGTATGTAATAAAACGAATATTACTAATTTATTTCATAAATTTAACTATATTAATTTCCACAATTAATTATTAATGTCACACACACCTACCTAGTGCCTTTTGACTTAAAAGATGAGAGTGGTAAATGTTACAGACATATTATCATGGAACTGTTCAGTCTTTTATTTCCTCTTCACTTTTATCCAAGGAGACAAAACTATTTGCACTGTATTTACAGTGGGACAATATTCATACAATACTATAACCTAGAAATAATTTAAAGGCGTGACTTGCAAGTCACAGCAGCACGAATTATGTGCGCAGCAACATCTGACTCAAATATTATGTTAATTAACAGTGAGCGGTGGTTTCAGACACTACTCTTATAAGACTCTTATTCTGAAAGAATGTAAGAAGAAGTTGTAGGCGGAGCGATCCGACCAATCAGATGAAAGGAGCGTTTCAGCTCCGCCCACAAGTTCGAATGAAATATTGAAGCCATAAGCCGTTTTTTAAACCCAAAACGACAAAATGAGAAATCAAGTCAAAAACTCATTTTCCGTTTGTTAACCTAGATGGAATAACGAATAAACGAGCCATTTTTCCATTTCTGGTTATTTAATTCATGTTCTCTCACTTGAATCCTCTTGAGTTTTTCGTTTTCTGTTTTTTAATTTGAAACGGATTTGGAATGGACGGAAGATACCCTGATTTACCCTGATTAAGGGGCGTTTCAGCGCCGCCCACACATTCAAACAAATATTAAAGAATAATCTCATTTTTTACCCACAAACAAAAATACGAAAAATCCAGCTAAATTTTCGTTTTCCGTTTCTTAAACAAAACGAAAAAACGAAAATCAAACCGTTTCTCATTTATCTTTATTTATTTTTAAATAGAAAATCGAATGACCAAAAGATACACGGACCAGGTCCATGTACGTTTTGATCATTTCATTTCTTATTTAGAATGCAATAACAAGAAATGGAAAAATGGCTCTTTTATTCATTTTTCTGTTTAGTTTGACAAACGGAAAATTAGATTTTGGCTCGATTTCTCTTTTTTTTTTTTTTGAGGTTTACAAATGGATTTGGCTTCAATATTTCATTCGCACTTGTGGGCGGCGCTGGAACACTCTCATCTGATTGGTCGAATCGCTCCGCATTCAGCTCTGTCTTTTCATTCTTTCAGACAGAATAAGAGTCTATTGAGTAATGTCTGAAACCACCACTCACCATTAATTACCATAAAATTTGGTAATTTGGCACATAATTCATACTGCTGTGACTTGCAAGTTACCCCTTTAAATTATTTTTAGGTTACAGTATTGTATGAATATTGTGCCACTGATAAATATGGTGCAAATAGTTCTGTCTCCATGGATAAAAGTGAAGTGGAAATAAAAACAAAAAATAGACTGAACAGTTCCATGATAATATGTCTGTAACATTTACCACTCTCGTCTTTTAAGTCAAAAGGCACTGTAGGTGTGTGTGACATTAATAAATAATTGTGAAAATTAATGAAGTTAAATTTATGAATTAAATTAGGAATATTAGTTTTATCACATACTAAATTGGTTGATGTTTCTTTTCTTAGTCTTCTTTGTTGGGTTTGAGAAAGCCAACATATATTTAAACATTATTATTATTTATTATGAAAGTAATTGGCACCGAGTAGAACTTTAATGTTCCACCAAATTCATCTCAGACCTTCAGACTCCTCTGACTCACGTTGCTGTAGAACTGGCTCATTTGTATGGAGTCTTTACCCTTCGTGTTATCAGCCTTCTCGTCATCCGAGATGCCCCTTCATCTTCTCGTCTCCCGAGATTGACCCTAACCTCTCGTATTCCGAGTTCATTTTCCTGTTCCCTTCTTGTTTATTTGTTTGTTTATTTTTGGACTGTCTGTTTGGCTTTGACCTCTGTTTGTTCGACCAAGAATTGGATTACCCATCAATAAATACTTGCGATTGGATCTACTATCTCCTGTGTCTCTCTGGTACACGATTTGACACAGAAGGACTCCATCAAAAAGAGATCCATGAGATATGTCTATTCATATTTCCTCCCCATTCACAGAGCAGGTGAGGAATGGTTTCGAGGGTACTCGCCTGGTCGTGTTTCGTGGGACCAGGGGAGGTCGCTCAGGAGTGAGTGGTCGAGAAGAGGTCTGGCATCACTCTCCAATATGGCCCCCCGTCGACCCTGAGTTCGGATGGGAACCGCCGTCACACCATTGTGGACGGAGAGGGGAAAGGAGGCGCAAGTCTTCCGAGCCAGCGCCGCTGCACAAGATGGCTGACAGTCCAGTGCCGCTGCACAAGCTGGCCGCCAGCCCAGCGCCGCAGCGCAGAATGGCCGCCGACCCAGCACCATTGCACTGGATGGCCGCCAACCCAGCACCACAAGGCAAGATGGAAGCCAACCCAACACCACAGCACAAGATGGCCGCCAGCTCAGTGCCACGAGGCAAGATGGACGCCAGCCCAGCACCACAGCACAAGATGGCCGCCAGCCCAGAGCCACTGCCCAGAATGGCCGCTGGCCCAGCACCACTGCCCATGATGGCCGCAGGTCCAGCAACACTGCACAAGATGGCCGTCAGCCCAGCGCCACGAGGCAAGATTGACGCTAGCACAGTGCCAAAGCACAAAGTGATCACCAGCCCAGCGCCACGGTGGATTATTTCTTCATGCTGTCAAAGATCCTAGAGATTCCCAGGAGTGTTCACGTCACGTCTGCCGATCCAGAGACTGTTCACATCACGTCTGCTGAGCCAGCACCACAGTACAAGATGGCCACCAACCCAGCGCCACTGCACAAGGTGGCCACCAGCCCGGAGCCACTGCAGAGGATGGCAGCTACAGTGGGCTTTCCTGAGTTGAGTCAGGTTCCCGTTGACTCTCCAGAGTTGAGTCAGGTTCCGGTTGACCTTCCAGAGTCGAGTCATATTCCCGTTGACCCTCCAGAGTTGAGTCAGGTTCCCGTTGACCCTCCAGAGTTGAGTCAGGTTCTGGTTGACCCTCCAGAGTTGAGTCATATTCCCGTTGACCCTACAGAGTTGAGTCAGGTTCCAGTTGACCCTCCAGAGTTGAGTCAGGTTCCAGTTGACTATCCAGAGTCGAGTCAGGTTCCTGTTGACTATCCAGAGTCGAGTCAGGCTCCTGTTGACCATCAATCAATCAATCAATCAATCACCTTTATTTATATAGCGCTTTAAACAAAATACATTGCGTCAAAGCACTGAACAACATTCATTTAGAAAACAGTGTCTCAATAATGCAAAATGGTAGTTAAAGGCAGTTCATCATTGAATTCAGTTATGTCATCTCTGTTCAGTTTAAATAGTGTCTGTGCATTTATTTGCAATCAAGTCAATGATATCTAAGCAACTAAGCAAGCCAGAGGCGACAGTGGCAAGGAACCGAAACTCCATCGGTGACAGAATGGAGAAAAAAACCTTGGGAGAAACTAGGCTCAGTTGGAGGGCCAGTTCTCCTCTGACCAGATGAAACCAGTAGTTCAATTCCAGGCTGCAGCAAAGTCAGATTGTGCAGAAGAGTCATCTGTTTCCTGTGGTCTTGTCCTGGTGGTCCTCTGGGACAAGGTATTTACAGGGGAACTGTATCTGGGGCTCTAGTTGTCCTGGTCTCCGCTGTCTTTCAGGGGAGTAGAGGTCCTTTTTAGGTGCTGATCCACCATCATGTCTGGATACGTACTGGATCCGGGTGACTGCAGTGACCCTCTGATCTGGATACAGACTGAATCTGGTGGCCACGGTGACCTCGGAACAAGAGAGAAACAGACAAATATTAGTGTAGATTCCATTCTTCTGTAAGGGAAACAGGTCAATTTAGCTCAAAGGGAATCATTTAAGATTTTAAAGGGAATTTGAACAGAATCACTGTTTCACGGCTGTTCACGGAGACGCGCCTGCGGTTCAGTGAACGAGCCGTTTAACATCAAATCTGCGCTGGATACTAATATCCAAACTATAGTGAAACCACTATCAATTAGCACAGTAACAAGATCGGCAGTTTAAGACATTAACTTGTAAGCACAAAACACAAGATACTTCTCTTTTCAATATGAATAAGGCTTTATTAGATAAATCTAAGACACATAAACGCACGCACACACACATTCACACAAGTTGCAGGAAGGTCGAAAGTTAGGGAAAGATGAGTTTAAGAGAATGGAAATATGGAATCCCAAGTTTACAGCAATACGTTAAATTGCATAGACATGAACAACCATCAATCACGTAATTAGCCCTTGCATTGAGTTCCTCAATGTGACTAAAATTATACTAGATACACCAGCACAACAAATATCTGGGGATACGTTGCCTTAGTTTCCTGTGAAAGGAACTCCCGTTGAAAGGGGTATCCCGGTGTCGCTGATTGGCTGGAAGTTCAGTAGTGAAGTGACGTCTTGGGAAGCCCGTGGTTGTTGGGCGTTGACTGAAAGTGCAGAGTCGTGGGCGCTGGTTGAAGTTGAACGGGCATCCGAGGTCAGGCGTCGGAGACTCGACGTTACAAAACTTAACTCAGAACACGAAACTCAAACGGAAAAGAAAATAAATAAAGTTTGACGAGACTAGGTTGTGTTCCTTCTCATTGTGGCATAGAAGCAGTAGGCAGGCACGCTGGAACCGCGCTCAAAGAACAATGACGACTAACCGCATGGCTAGATGCTTATAGCTAAAGCTAGGTAGCAAAGCTACAAGCTAAAAGCTAAGAGCAGGCATGACTGATAGCACGAGCAAGGCTGGAACTAAAAGCAGACTAAAAGCCCGCATGACTGATAGCACAAGCAATGCTAGACTAAAAGCCGACATGGCTAATAGCAGCAGCTAGACTAGAACTAAAAGCAAAAATTTAATCGTATCCAAAGTATTTAAACTTTCCTGTTGGCCACCCCTCAAATGTTGCCTTGACCAATCAGATATGTTCTTGGGGTGGGTATCATAAATCATTTGTTTATCTTACCAAGCATGTGGTTCTTGCCTCACAGGGTCTAATTTTGGACATGATTCCTATAACATGATTATGATATATTTTACAAATAAATGATTGTCAGGACAATATCAAGCAAGAAAATGCGATTATTTCAATACTAGACATGACTATGTATCCTATAGTTATCAAAAGACATACACAATAAGTGATTATACATGATAGTCAAATGTGTGGGTTACACGTAAATGAATATGGAGTTAAGCAATGGAATGATTCATTCATAAGTCTTTTTTGAGTTCATTCTGGTCCATATATAATGTATAAAAAGGGTTTCTTTGCCATTCTCTGGCAAAGGACTTTTCTGTGAAGACAAAGGTTTAAAGCCCTTCCCCCTTAGGAATTTCAGTCTGGTTTCACTGGCTGGGGGGGAAAGTCAATGCAAGTATTTAACTTGATCTCCTGGGTTTACATGTGATGTCCAGCGTTGCATTCCAATCACGAACAATAAATTTGACAATCTCTTCTTCGAATTAAAATTGTCAATAATTGTTCTATTGGTGTTAATGTTGAAAGCTGTTGTGTGAACAAGTTGGTTGGTTGGTTATCTTGCTTGGTTCTTGTGGCACTAGAACTGATTTATGACTTCCTGAGGAATTCAGCTCATGTTTCAATGCACACAGCTCTGATAGACTCTTTGATTTGTCTGATTTGACTCATTTCTGCTACATATATCCCCCTTTCGATCGGCGAGGTGTTTAGGTGAAGACATCGTCGATCGCTGGAGAAACAAAGGCAGAAGAAGCAGACAAACACAGCAAACAGCAAGACAACACCTCCATGACAGTTACTGTACTGGTGCAGGCATCAGGTTATTTAGGTACACGTGGTTAAGTTCAATTAGTCAATGTAGTTTAGCACATTGAGGATAGTTTAGATCGTCTTGGAAATTGTTTTTATTTTGATTCATCAATCAAATTTGTGGTTAACTTTGTTTGGTTCTTCTAGGTTGTCTTACTTTACATGTTTACCATTAGTTTTCTAGTAATTTCATTTTCAATTCAATGAATTGACCTATCATGCATGGAGCTCTCTGGCTTCCATTCAGTTTAGAGTGGCTGGCGGATATTAGGTGTTGCGAGTCAATCCTAATATCAGACCTTCGACCCTCGCAGGGTGTCTAGGCATTTCACCTACTCAGGAAAGAGGGGAAGGAGAAGGATAGGTAGAAGAAGAACAAAACAAAACAAGGCTGCTGTGGGTTTTCCTAGCATGGGTTACAACTACTATTGAGCTAGGATGTCAGGTGCAGCTAGTGTGTCATGAACCTTAACTTAGTGTCAGGTGTTCTACCTATTGTGAGGATGGCTGCACGTTTCTTCATGGTGGGTATGTGTAACTTTGTTACACTAAAAGTTGGATATTCTACCTGTGGGAAGAATATGTTTGTTGACTGTGTTATCAGTAGATGTGTTTACCTCTGGGTGTAGGTAATGTTGTGTGTTACTGGTGTAGTGCATGTGTGATCAGATCTGTTCAAGTCTGTGTTGTCTCCCCCTTTTTCTAGCATGTCACTGAAGACTGGCTCTCTGCATCCTTGGCTTGGATGAGGGCGTGTCCATGGTCTAATGAGGGGTCAGTCCAGCAAGGCAGGAGGTTCTTTGGCAGACAGTCGGAGGCAGTTTGGCATGGCTGTGTGAAGCTGAGTTGCAAAACTTGTCTCCTATGTTGCATTCTTCTTGTGATGCCTTCTGGCTGTAGCAGACTTTCTGACCTTCTGTGCTCTGGTGCTTGCTGTTGCACAGACAGGGAATTTGGAACTTGGAGTTGGAGTTCATTTGACAGTTTGTTAGTGACTGAGGTGATGTCCTTTAGTACCTCAGATTTTTCATCAACAGTTGGCCGTGAAAGACTTGTTCGTTCTGGGTCGTTGTTGAACAGGTGCTTGTCATCTCTGATGTGGTGCACCAGGTGATCACCGGCCTTCCGTTCTGTCGCTGGTCACAGCGAGCACGACTCAACTTTGTGGTCATATGCATGTAAATTGTCTTGAAGGAACTCTCTTAGTTGTTCCATGACTTGTTCCGTGTCTTCTAATGGTAAGCGGTTATGTTCTTGTGCATACTCAGCACTGTGCATGTCTGAGTGGTGCTGAGGTGGGTTTTGTTGTCGCTTACCCACACGGGTTGCTCTTGGATGAGTCAGCTGATTACCTTTGGATATCTGGTTAGGTTTCCAGATGTTATCCTTTTGGTTTCTTGAGAAGCGTGGCTGGTCCCATGGATTTTTCCAGCAGTTGGGCTGAAAGCGGTCGTGGATATGGGCGTCACGTTCTCTGTGCTCTTGATGGAAGACTCTGGTGTTGTGATGCCACTGGGTGGCGTCCAGTGCAAGGCTTGAGTCTTTGTTGACAGAGTTCAAGAGTGTGGATGTTTTGTTACCTTTCTTTGAGGCCAACTTCTGCTTGTTATAGGCCTTCTGTGTTAGGTCACGCAACTGTTGGATGGTCATGGAGTTCGGACAGGCCATGACACCTAGATGGTGACTGACTCCAGGGTGCAGATTCTTTAGGAAGAGGGTTTTGAAGTTCACATCCTCTTCAAGGTCAGAGTTGTTGTGTGCACCAAAGTAGGCTTGTCGGAGTCGGTTGTAATAAGCTTGTGGAGTCTCTTGACGACCTTGTTTGGTTTCCAAGGCAGTTAACAGTCCATGTTCAGACTCTGGGTCTGTTAACTCTTTAATCAGGAGTTCACGAAGTCGCTGGTAGTTTGACTTGGTTTGACTGGGCTGTCGATCTGGAAAGTTTCGTACCTCGGAGCTGGACGTGGCTCTAAGGAGGTATAACCAGTCTCTGTCAGTCACATGAGGTCTCACTTCCAGGTGAAATTCGATATCTCGCAGATAAGCTTGGATGTCGGGGCTCTCTGTGGAGTTCGGGTTGAACCTGCTGATGTTTTTAGACAGCTTGTTGAGGTCTTTGATGGTCATCCCGTGTGCAGCTCCAAGGCCTTGGACGGGAGGTTTTCTTTCGTTGGCAGAAAAGGGTTGTGTGGCGAAGGCAGGTGAGGTTTTGGGTTGTGGCCCTTCGCTCCTTTCATCATATGCCAGTTCTTGGACGTGGGACTCTGCTCTGCTCAGCAGTGATGAGGCTAAGAGAGGTTTCTCTTTCCTTGGCTCTTGTTTGTGCTTGTAAGCATTTTGGAGTTCTTTTCTGACCATGTAGAGCTCATCGTTGGTATCATCTAGTTGTTGGGTCAGATTGTCCATTTCAGTGCTGTACCTTTCAAGGTGGTCTTTCAAAGCACTATTTTCAGAATTCTTGTTTCTGATGTCTATCTTGGCTTTCTCCAGTAGCTGTTCGGCATACTGGAGTCTGTTTACCAGGTCTTTCTGAGCAGCCGTTGCATGTTGCTGGTCGAGCTGAGCTGCTGCCAGGGCTGCTTGGAGCTTCATAACTTGTTCTGTTGTATCCTGCTCCCTCTCGCTGGGTGCTTTGAGTTGATCTTGAACTTTCACTTCCAGCTTGTCTATGCGATGTTGAGCACGTGTCAGCTCCTCTTGAAGGTGGGTGATGTGCTTGTCGCTCAGTTTCAGCTGGGTTGTGAAGGCATAGCTTAGTGAGCTCGTGATCTTGACTAGCTCCTCGTGGTTGTTGTTCTGGCTTGAATCTTGTGTCAGGAATCTTCTCAGGATTAGGATTATTATTAAAAATAATAACAGTTCAAATGTCTTTGGAGTGAGGCTGTCTGTTATGCCTCTCAGCCAAATGTTCACATCTTCCCCATGGGAAATGGGGTCTGCAGTCTGCGGCATGTTGGCACGCTGGGGAGAAGAGAGACTGACACAGATCTGTGTGGAGTAAAAGCCTATGTGTGGTGGGACAACTAAGTGTTGTATCAGTGATTGTGAACCACTAGTGAAATGTGGTGATGACTGTGTTGGTCTCAGGGTGTCTAAGTAGACTAGAGATGCGAAGACTTTGTCACTCTAATGAGGAAGAGGAAAAAAAGGTGAAAGAGGTGAAAAACAAATTCAAATGACAAGCAAAATTTCTGTTTTTCAAATGGGGAAAATTATTTTTTCCAATTAAATGTTATCAAAAACGTAAACACTATTATTATATTTCTTGCTTTGGACAAAAGAATACAATAATAATTCTGATATCTCTTTTCTTAGTCTGACAGGATTGACACCGTACACCTTTCAGTTGGACCGCGCACCAGGGAGGCTGCGAAGGCGACAGTTGTTCAACACGTATCTCTATTAAATTGATCTCAAAGTTGGATGAGATGCTAAAACTTGGATTGCGTTTCCAAATGTAGGGAGGTTAGGAAGAACAAATGAGAGGATGATTACAATCAAATTCATAAGGATGATTCGTCGTCTTTGGCACGATTGTGTATTTACTTCACTTAGAATTGATTGATGGTTCTTACATGTCCTACAAATGTAAAAAGAGAAGAGGAAAGTAAAGGAGAGAGAGGAAGGAGATGGTAAGTCTCAGTAGCGGTTATCTCAACTACAAGGAGAGCGTTGTGTTAGTTGCTACACAACTAATCAAACAAAATAAACTTTAAGTGAAAGAGAGTTGTCTTTCTAATTTATTTGAACTCGTAGTGAGGGATAACAATGTCTCCTTTTAGGGCTCAGGTTTGTCGTTCCCAGGCTAGGATACACAAAAGAAATGGTAAGAAATAGGAAAATTAAAATTTTTTATAAATGGGCAAAATATGCAAAAATGAAATTAAAAAGAGGAAATCAATAAGTAAAACAATAGTGGTTAAGTGTATAACCAAAACAGGAAGAGGGGTAAAGCGCATTCAAATAAGTAAAGGTCTGAATAGCATATATTCAGATGGGTGATAAATAAATTAGGAAGAATAAGTTTACTTTAACTTCCAAAGTTCAAGGCTTATTCATTCCTAAAATAATTAGACCCAAAAGAGAATACTAGAAATAAAAGATCATATGAAACGATCTGAGGGAAATTTTAAATGCTTCCAAATAAATTTAATGTTTCAATTAAATTTCAATTTGACAATTAATAATTGTGAGTCTGTATTTCCCTTTCTAGTAAAATGAAAATAAGTGGTCTAGTGAGAAAAGAGAGCGATAAAAAGAAAGAGACTAACAAGTGACTAACATGAATCGTTGCATTGTTGCAAATACAGTTAAGCATGTTACATTAAATGTCGGCTCATTTCAACACTGTACAAATAACAACACCGCCTTTCAGTTGGTTTTGCGATGTGGCACTTAAACTCTCAGTTTGTATAGAGTTAAATTTATCTTAATTCAAATAGCAGCTTCCTGCTGTAGTTATTATATCAATCTCAGCAATTTGATTCTCCGTGCCAGTTTTTCTGGACACAAACATAAAAGTTTTCCTTCGCTGTTGGTACACGGTTAAAATTTACTTGATCAAGCTTTTCAAACACTCCCATTCAAATTACTCTCGGACACATGCAGTGTTACGCGAGATTGCATTCACTTTGTGAACGGACACAGACAGGCATACATTATTTTCTAATGTTTAACTTAGGGGAGTCAAATATCGAATTTGATTCGGCAGTGGAACACGCACTGGCAATTAAACTATATGAAATATGAATACGGGGACTTTGATACATAGATTGAGGAACCCGCTCAAAACTATTCTTTATTCACCGATTTATATCCCTTTTGAAACACTAACAGTTTAGCTCCGTTCAGCAAACAGTGACTGAGATAGCGTTTGAGACACTGGAACACGCAGTGAAATCAAATCAGCTATAAAACAAGGCATTAAACAAATGAGGAACACGCTCAATTTCTACCTTATTGTACGATCTCAGATGTTTACTTTTAAGTTCACTTACTGCTGTTAACAAAGGGGAGACGGACTCGAGTTAAAGTCTCCTCTAGTTCCTTTCATTCAAGCGGGAGGGCGCGCGCTGCTTACGTCACGCAAACACACACACACACATACTCAGGTCTCGCATGCTTCTCATCTTTCATTCCTTTAGCAAAATCAAAGATTAAATAACTTGGTTTATGCTCACAATTTAGATTAAACTGCCCGCATTTTCTCCACCATTATAAATGTAAGGGAAACAGGTCAATTTAGCTCAAAGGGAATCATTTAAGATTTTAAAGGGAATTTGAACAGAATCACTGTTTCACGGCTGTTCACGGAGACGCGCCTGCGGTTCAGTGAACGAGCCGTTTAACATCAAATCTGCGCTGGATACTAATATCCAAACTATAGTGAAACCACTATCAATTCAGTAACAAGATCGGCAGTTTAAGACATTAACTTGTAAGCACAAAACACAAGATACTTCTCTTTTCAATATGAATAAGGCTTTATTAGATAAATCTAAGACACATAAACGCATGCACACACACATTCACACAAGTTGCAGGAAGGTCGAAAGTTAGGGAAAGATGAGTTTAAGAGAATGGAAATATGGAATCCCAAGTTTACAGCAATACGTTAAATTGCATAGACATGAACAACCATCAATCACGTAATTAGCCCTTGCATTGAGTTCCTCAATGTGACTAAAATTATACTAGATACACCAGCACAACAAATATCTGGGGATACGTTGCCTTAGTTTCCTGTGAAAGGAACTCCCGTTGAAAGGGGTATCCCGGTGTCGCTGATTGGCTGGAAGTTCAGTAGTGAAGTGACGTCTTGGGAAGCCCGTGGTTGTTGGGCGTTGACTGAAAGTGCAGAGTCGTGGGCGCTGGTTGAAGTTGAACGGGCATCCGAGGTCAGGCGTCGGAGACTCGACGTTACAAAACTTAACTCAGAACACGAAACTCAAACGGAAAAGAAAATAAATAAAGTTTGACGAGACTAGGTTGTGTTCCTTCTCATTGTGGCATAGAAGCAGTAGGCAGGCACGCTGGAACCGCGCTCAAAGAACAATGACGACTAACCGCATGGCTAGATGCTTATAGCTAAAGCTAGGTAGCAAAGCTACAAGCTAAAAGCTAAGAGCAGGCATGACTGATAGCACGAGCAAGGCTGGAACTAAAAGCAGACTAAAAGCCCGCATGACTGATAGCACAAGCAATGCTAGACTAAAAGCCGACATGGCTAATAGCAGCAGCTAGACTAGAACTAAAAGCAAAAATTTAATCGTATCCAAAGTATTTAAACTTTCCTGTTGGCCACCCCTCAAATGTTGCCTTGACCAATCAGATATGTTCTTGGGGTGGGTATCATAAATCATTTGTTTATCTTACCAAGCATGTGGTTCTTGCCTCACAGGGTCTAATTTTGGACATGATTCCTATAACATGATTATGATATATTTTACAAATAAATGATTGTCAGGACAATATCAAGCAAGAAAATGCGATTATTTCAATACTAGACATGACTATGTATCCTATAGTTATCAAAAGACATACACAATAAGTGATTATACATGATAGTCAAATGTGTGGGTTACACGTAAATGAATATGGAGTTAAGCAATGGAATGATTCATTCATAAGTCTTTTTTGAGTTCATTCTGGTCCATATATAATGTATAAAAAGGGTTTCTTTGCCATTCTCTGGCAAAGGACTTTTCTGTGAAGACAAAGGTTTAAAGCCCTTCCCCCTTAGGAATTTCAGTCTGGTTTCACTGGCTGGGGGGGGAAGTCAATGCAAGTATTTAACTTGATCTCCTGGGTTTACATGTGATGTCCAGCGTTGCATTCCAATCACGAACAATAAATTTGACAATCTCTTCTTCGAATTAAAATTGTCAATAATTGTTCTATTGGTGTTAATGTTGAAAGCTGTTGTGTGAACAAGTTGGTTGGTTGGTTATCTTGCTTGGTTCTTGTGGCACTAGAACTGATTTATGACTTCCTGAGGAATTCAGCTCATGTTTCAATGCACACAGCTCTGATAGACTCTTTGATTTGTCTGATTTGACTCATTTCTGCTACACTTCTAATGATGTAGAAGGTACATAGGGTGTTATGTGAAGTGTTTCCGGTTTACCTAATTAATGCAGCCTAAAAATCCTTTAACGGATTTGGATATTAAAAGCATATTAGTATGTTATGTGTATGCCAGGTTAAAGAGATGGGTCTTTAATCTAGATTTAAACTGCAAGAGTGTGTCTTCCTCCTGAACAATGTTAGGTAGGTTATTCCAGAGTTTAGGCGCCAAATAGGAAAAGGACCTGCCGCCCGCAGTTGATTTTGATATTCTAGGTATTATCAAATTGCCTGAGTTTTGAGAACGTAGCGGACGTAGAGGAGTATAATGTAAAAGGAGGTCATTCAAATACTGAGGTGCTAAACCATTCAGGGCTTTATAAGTAATAAGCAATATTTTAATAATTTAATTTTAAAATCTATACAATGTTTGATAGGGAGCCAGTGCAGCGATGGCAGGACCGGGCTAATATGATCATACTTCCTGGTTCTAGTAAGAACTCTTGCTGCTGCATTTTGGACTAGCTGTAGTTTGTTTACTAAGCGTGCAGAACAACCGCTCAATAAAGCATTACAATAATCTAACCTTGCAGTCATAAATGCATGGATTAACATTTCTGCATTTGACATTGAGAGCATAGGCCGTAATTTAGATATATTTTTGAGATGGAAAAATGCAGTTTTACAAATGCTAGAAACGTGGCTTTCTAAGGAAAGATTGGGATCAAATAGCACACCTAGGTTCTTAACTGATGACGAAGAATTGACAGAGCAACCATCAAGTCTTAGACTGTGTTCTAGGTTATTACAAGCAGAGTTTTTAGGTCCTATAATTAACACCTCTGTTTTTTGTGAATTTAGCAGTTAGAAATTACTTTTCATCCAATTTTTTATATCGACTATGCATTCCATTCGTTTTTCAAATTGGTGTGTTTCACCGGGCTGCGAAGAAATATAGAGCTGAGTAAAATCAGCATAACAGTGAAAGCTAACACCATGTTTCCTGATGATATCTCCCAAGGGTAACATATAAAGCGTGAAGAGTAGCGGCCCTAGTACTGAGCCTTGAGGTACTCCATACTGCACTTGTGATCGATATGATACATCTTCATTCACTGCTACGAACTGATGGCGGTCATATAAGTACGATTTAAATGATGCTAATGCACTTCCACTGATGCCAACAAAGTGTTCAAGTCTATGCAAAAGAATGCTGTGGTCAATTGTGTCAAACGCAGCACTAAGATCCAATAAAACTAATAGAGAGATACACCCACGATCAGATGATAAGAGCAGATCATTTGTAACTCTAAGGAGAGCAGTCTTAGTACTGAAATACGGTCTAAATCCTTACTGGAAATCCTCACATATACCATTTTTCTCTAAGAAGGAATATAATTGTGAGGATACCACCTTTTCTAGTATCTTGGACAGAAAAGGGAGATTCAAGATTGGTCTATAATTAACTACTTCTTTGGGGTCAAGTTGTGTTTTTTTTTTTATGAGAGGCTTAATAACAGCCAGTTTGAAGGTTTTGGGGACATATCCTAATGACAATGAGGAATTAATAATAGTCAAAAGAGGACCTATGACTTCTGGAAGCACCTCTTTTAGGAGCTTAGATGGTATAGGGTCTAACATACATGTTGTTGGTTTAGATGATTTAACAAGTTTATACAATTCTTCCTCTCCTATAGTAGAGAATGAGTGGAACTGTTCCTCAGGGGGTCTATAGTGCACTGTCTGATGTGATACTGTAGCTGACGGCTGAATGGTTGCAATTTTATCTCTAATAGTATCGATTTTAGAAGTAAAGTAGTTCATAAAGTCATTACTGCTGTGGTGTTGGGAAATGTCAACAATTGTTGAGGCTTTATTTTTCGTTAATTTAGCCACTGTATTGAATAAATACCTGGGGTTATGTTTGTTTTCTTCAAAAAGAGAAGAAAAGTAATCAGATCTAGCAGTTTTTAATGCTTTTCTGTAGGATATGTTACTTTCCTGCCAAGCAATACGAAATACCTCTAGTTTTGTTTTCCTCCAGCTGCGCTCAATTTTTCGGGCTGCTCTCTTTAGGGTGCGAGTATGCTCATTATATATATATATATAAGGAATTTTGATACATCAGGAAGATAACTTAAAAAGTATTTTGTGGTAGAAGTAATGGTTCTTCGATACTTGTAACAAGAAGTAGAATTTACAATTTTGGCTATATGAAGTTTGCACAGAACTAAATAATAATCTGAGATATCATCACTTGGCTGAATAATTTCAACACTATCAACATCAATTCCATGTACATTTACATTTACATTTAATCATTTAGCAGACGCTTTTATCCAAAGCGACTTACAAATGAGAACAATAGAAGCAGTCAGGTCAACAAGAGAACAACAACAGAATACAAGTGCCATGACAAGTCTCAGTTAGTCTAGTATAGAACGCATAGCCAGGTGTATATAATTTTTTTTTTTTTTTTTTTTAATTAAATGAAAAAGACAAGAAAAGGAAAAGTACTGGTGTTAGTAGGTTAAGTGCAGGCGAAAAAGATGAGTCTTTAGATGTTTCTTGAAAGTGAGTAAAGACTCCGCTGTACGAATTGAGATTGGGAGGTCATTCCACCAGCTGGGCACAGTCCAGGAAAAGGTCCGTGAGAGTGATTTTGAATTTCTTTGGGATGGCACCACAAGGCGTTGTTCACTTGCAGAGCGCAAGCTTCTGGAGGGCACATAGGATTTAACCAGTGAGTTTAGGTAAGTTGGTGCCGTGCCAGTGGTTGTCTTGTAGGCAAGCATCAGTACCTTGAATTTGATGCGAGCAGCTACTGGTAGCCAGTGTATTAAATCTAGTGACAGTATTAAATCTAGAGTATGATTTCGACAATGAGTAGGTCCTGAAACATGTTGTCTAACACCAATAGAGTTCAGAATGTCTATAAATGCTGATCCCAATGCATCTATTTCATTATCGACATGGCTATTAAAATCACCAACTATTAAAACTTTATCTGAACTAACTCGGATGTAAAATCACCAAACTCTTTAATAAAGTCTGTATGGGGGCCTTGTGGCCTGTATACAGTAGCCAGTACAAACATAACAGGGGATATATCATTAACATTTGTTTCTCTGGATGATTTTATATGTAGCACCATTACTTCAAACAAGTTATACTTGAAGCCTGCCCTCTGAAAAATTCTGAAAACTTTGTTATAAATTGAAGCAACTCTTCCCCCTTTGCCTTTTAGACATGGCTCGTGTTTATAACAGTAATCTTGGGGGGGTGGACTCATTTAAAATAATGTAATCATCAGGTTTTAGCCAGGTTTCTGTCAAACAGAGCACATCTATATTATGATCAGTTATCATATTATTTACAAAAAGTGTTTTCGTTGAAAGGGATCTGATATTCAATAAGCCAAGCTTTATCATTTGTTTATCCATATTGCATCTGGTTTTTATTTGTTGAACCTCAATTAAATTGTTAATCTTAACTTGGTTTGGATGTTTTTTGTATTTTCTAGTTCGGGGAACAGACACAGTCTCTATAGTGTGATATCTAGGTGAAAGAGTCTCTATGTGCTGAGAATTAGCTGACCTCTGTGACGGAAGGCAGCTAGCAGACGGTCGTTTTAGCCAGTCTGTCTGCGTCCCGACCTGGGCCCCAGTTAGTCAAGTATGAACTCTAAGACTATTTGCCATATTTCTAGAGAGAAGAGTGGTGCCACCCCAGGAGGGATGAAGACCATCTCTTTTAAACAGGTCAGGTCTGCCCCAAAAGCTCATCCAATTGTCTATGAAACCTATGTTATACTGTCGGCACCACTTAGACATCCAGCCATTGAGTGATGACAATCTGCTATGCATCTCATCACCACGGTAAGCAGGGAGGGGACCAGAGCATATTACAGTGTCTGACACCGTGCTTGCAAGTTCACACACCTCTTTAAAGTTATTTTTAACATCATTAGCGCCAGCATGAATAACAATCTTACTGTATTTATGTTTAGCATTTGCCAGCACTTTTAAATTTGCCAAGATGTCAGGCTCTCTGGCTCCCGGTAAACATTTGACTATGGTGGCTGGTGTCTCTATATTCACGTTCCGTACAATAGAATCACCAATAACTAGAGCACTTTCATCAGGTTTCTCAGTGGGTGCAACACTGAGTGGGGAGAACCTGTTTAATTTTTTGATCGGAACAGAAGAGCGGTGTTTTGACCCACGACTACGCTGCCTCACCGTCACCCAGTTGCCCTGCTGCAGGGGCTCTGTTTCCGGAACTTTGGATGCGTGTCTCTAATTCTGAAATCTTCTCTGTCAGCCTAACCATTTCCCTGCATTTATCACATGTGAATCCCTCATCAGCGACAGAGATAGATAAACTGTACATGTGGCAAGAGGTGCAAATAACGATAGCAGGCGAAGCCATTACTCACCGTGCTTGATGAAATATTCTTACTGCGGTTGTTTGATGAACTTGTGAAAAACTGGAGCGAGAGAGAGGAGAGGAGAAAAGAAAATGCTAATGACAAGCTAACGAGTGCTAACGCTTTGCAGGTGTACTGCACTCACGGAAAAGTGAACGATCAAAGTTAATCTGATAGGATTGATCGATAATATCAGAAATATGGTGTGAATTAAGTTATATTTTACCACTTTAAAAAACAAACAAACAAACAGACAGTGATAGTAAGATAAAGATTCTAGAGAAAAAATAAAATAAAAACAGCTACACAGAGCTACGATTAGCTACAGAAGGCCAACAGGAAGTAGAGAAAACACTGAGTCGAGTCACATTCCAGTTGATCCTCCTGAATCAAGTCAGATTCCTGTTGACCTTCCAGAGTCGAGTCAGGTGCCCGTTGACTTTCCAGAGTTGAGTCAGGTTCTGGTTGACCCTCCAAAGTCGAGTCAGGTGCTCGTGGACCCTCCAGAGTCGAGTCAGGTGCTCATGGACCCTCCAGAGTCAGAGTTAGTCACCGTCGACCTTCCAGAGTCAAGGTTAGTCACTGTTGACCTTCCAGAGTCAGGGCTGGTTCCTGATGACCTTCCAGAGTCGAGTCAGGTGCCCGTTGATTTTCCAGAGTTGAGTCAGGTTCCAGTTGACCCTTCAGAGTTGAGTCAGGTTCAAGTTGACTATCCAGAGTCGAGTCAGGTTCATGTTGACCTTCCAGAGTTGAGTCAGATTCCAGTTGACTATCCAGAGTCGAGTCAGGCTCCTGTTGACCATCAAGAGTCGAGTCACGTTCCAGTTGATCCTCCTGAGTCGAGTCAGGTGCCCTTTGACTTTCCAGAGTTGAGTCAGGTTCCGGTTGACCCTCCTAAGTCGGATCAGGTGCTCGTGGACCCTCCAGAGTCGAGTCAGGTGCTCATGGACCCTCCAGAGTCAGGGCTAGTCACCGTCGACCTTTGAGAGTCAGGACTAGTCACCATTGACCTTCCAAAGTCAAGGCTAGTTGCCATGGACTTTCCAGAGTCAAGGCTAGTCACCGTTGACCTTTCAGAGTCAAGTCACTGGTGATCTTCAAGGACAGAGTCAAGTCACTGGTGATCTTCAAGGACAGAGTCAAGTCACCGGGGATCTTCATGGGAGAATTCAAGTCACCAGTGATCTTCATGAACAAAGGCAAGTCATCACTGATCTTCATGAACAAAGGCAAGTCACCGTTGATCTTCATGAACAAATACAAGTCACCAATGATCTTCATGAACAAATGCAAGTCACCAATAATCCTCTGCGGAACTTCCAGAGACTCGTCTTGTCTCAGTCGATCTCTCTGAGCACCCGACTGTTCTTGTTGTGGCCACGGAGGCTACCCTTAACATGTTCATGTTCTATGTTTCAGACTTGCCCAACCAGACTTGTCCTCCTGTTGGTCCGGCCGCATGGATGTGGTGGTCTTCTGCTCTGCCCTGGGGGCTTTCTGCCTTGACCACATGGATGTGGTGGTCTTCTGCTCCGCCCTGGGGGGCGTCTGGTTCGACCACACGGACGTGGTGGTCTTCTGTTCCACCCTGGGGGCTTCCGCCCTGACCGCATGGATGTGATGGTCTTCTGCTCCGCCCTGGGGTCCGTCTGCCTCGACCACAAGGATGTGGTGGTCTTCTGCTCCACCCTGGGGGGCGTCTGGTTCGACCACACGGACGTGGTGGTCTTCTGTTCCGCCCTGGGGGGCTTCCGCCCTGACCACACGGTTGTGGTGGTCTTCTGCTCCGCCCTGGTGGGCATCACGTGATGTCCTTCTTGGACTTGTGTTTTTGTATTTATTTTTTGTTGTTCTTCTGTCTGTGTCTTTATTTCTGTTTCCTCCTAATGGACCTGGCCCACCGTCCCTCCCCCTGATCCTCCGCCGGTCCTGTTCCCTTCTTGTTTATTTGTTTGTTTATTTTTGGACTGTCGGTTTGGCTTTGACCTCTGCTTGTTCGACCAAGAATTGGATTACCCATCAATAAATACTTGCGATTGGATCTACTATCTCCTGTGTCTCTCTGGTACACGGTTCGTCACATCCACTTACTCCACATATTGTTAATTATGATTTTTTTCCATGGATACTGAAACATGCGTGAATAACAAAGCCTATTTTACCTCATGAATAATACTTAAGCTGCAAATGGGCAACATCAAGAATATGGAAACGGATTTCTCCCGAGTGAGAGAATGAGAAAGCCCAACCTTACCTTATGCTAGCTTTCAATTATTTTTATTTTTTGTTTGTTTATAGCTAAGCCTATATTATTATATACTGCAATTATATTTATTGATTAGAATTCTATATTTTTAATTCTTGTTTTGCTCTGATATATTTGTTAAAGGATTTGTTGTAAAGTGAAGGAAATTAAATATATCCTGTTTGTACATGATAACATTGTTAGGCCAGCCGTTATTATTTCTAAATGTAATAAAATTTATACATGAATTATACAATATAAAAAATAAAAACATGCAGCAAACAAAAATAAATACATTAAAATTAAACCTATACATGACTCATATATTTTTTTTTCTCTCACAAACTTAATTTATTCTTTAGCATCCTAAAAAATAAAGTAAGAAAGAAAACATGCAGCAAATTAAAAAAGGTGATTAATCCTTTAAAATGTGGTACTCTGGGTTAACAGTAATTACAAGTATTATATACTTCAGAGCAGAGCCTGCATGGGCCTAATCTAGGCTATTTTTTTTTTTGTTTTTTTCCATTGGATCTGAAAATGGAACGGCGCCCCTGATCTGAACCCGAGCTGTGTATTGGATTTCTGTATTAACCACGGTTTGTCCACAACGAACACCATATTCAAGCATAAGGGTGTCCATCAGTGCACGTGGCACCAGGACACCCTAGGCCAGAGGTCGATGATCTATTTTGTGGTCGTGTCATCAGAACTTCGGCCATATGTCTTGGACACTCGGGTGAAGAGAGGGGCGGAGCTGTCAACTGATCACCACCTGGTGGTGAGTTGGATCCGATGGCAGGGGAGGAAGCTGGACAGACTCGGCAGACCCAAAACGTACTGTGAGGGTCTGTTGGGAACGTTTGGCTGAGCCCCCTGTCAAAGAGATCTTCAACTCCCACCGGATCCCGAGGGAGTCTGGAGATATTGAGTCCGAGTGGACCATGTTCTCCCCCTCCATTGTCACTGCGGCTGCTCGGAGCTGTGGCCGTAAGGTCTCCGTTGCCTGTCGAGGTGGAAATCCCCAAACCCGGTGGTGGACACCGGAAGTAAGGGATGCCATCAAGCTAAGGAAGGAGTCCTATCGGGCCTGGATGGCTTGTGGGACTCCGGAGGCAGCTGACAGGTACCGGCAGGTCAAGCGGACTGCAGCTGGGGTAGTCTTCGAGGCAAAAAAATTGGGCCTAGGAGTTCGGTGAGGCCATGGAGAAAGACTATCGGTTGGCCTCGAAGAGATTCTGGCAAACCGTTCGACGCCTCAGGAGGGGGAAGCAGTGCCCTACCAACACTGTTTACAGTGGAGATGGGCACCTGTTGACCTCAACTGGGGATATCGTCGGGCGGTGGAAGGAATACTTCGAGGATCTCCTCACTCCCACCGACTTGTCTTCCGTTGAGGAAGCAGTGGCTGGGGACTCGGAGGAGGACTCGTCCATCACCCAGGCTGAAGTCATCGAGGTAGTTAAAAAGCTCCTCGGTGGCAAGGCACCAGGGGTGGATGAAATCCGCCCTGAGTACCTCAAGTCTCTGGATGTTGTGGGTCTGTCTTGGCTGACTCGCCTCTGCAACATCGCATGGTGGTTGGGGACAGTACCTCTGGACTGGCATACTGGGCTGGTGGTCCCTCTTTTCAAGAAGGGGGACCGGAGAGTGTGTTCCAACTATAGGGGGATCACACTTCTCAGCCTCCCCATGAAAGTTTATGCCATGGTACTGGAGAGGAGAATTCAGCCGATAGTGGAACCTTGGATTCAGGAGGAACAGTGTGGCATTCGACCAAGTTCCTCGCGGCATTCTGTGGAGGGTGCTCTGGGAGTATGGGGTTGGTGGCACCCTGCTTAGGGCTATTCGGTCCCTGTACGACCGGAGCAAGAGCTTGGTTCGTATTGCCGGCAGTAAGTCAGACCTGTTCCTGGTGCATGTTGGACTCCGGCAGGGCTGCCCTTTGTCACCGGTTCTGTTCATAATTTATGGACAGAATTTTTAGGCGCAGCCTAGGGCTGGAGAGTGTCCGGTTTGGGGACCATACAATTTCGTTGCTGCTTTTTGCGGATGATGTTGTTGTGTTGGCCTCCTCAGACCAGGACCTTCAGCGAGCACTGGGATGGTTTGCAGCCGAGTGTGAAGCGGCTGGGATGAGAATCAGCACCTCCAAGTCCGAGGCCATGGTTCTCAGTCGGAAAAGGGAGGATTGCCCACTTCAGGTTGGTGGAGAGTTCCTGCCTCAAGTGGAGGAGTTCAGGTATCTTGGGGTCTTGTTCACAAGTGAGGGAAGGATGGAACGGGAGATTGACAGACGGATCGGTGCAGCTTCTGCTGTAATGCGGTCACTGTACCGGTCTGTCGTGGTGAAGAAGGAGCTGAGCTGTAAGGCAAAAAAAAAAAAAAAAACCCTATGGTCATGAGTCATGAGCTGTGGGTCATGACCAAAAGGACAAGATCACGAATACAAGTGGCCGAAATGAGCTTTCTCCGTAGGGTGGCTGGGCGCTCCCTTAAAGATAGGGTGAGAAGCTCGGTCACTCAGGAGGAGCTCAGAGTAGAGCCGTTGCTCCTCCACATCGAGAGGAGCCAGCTGAGGTGGCTCGGGCATCTATTTTGGATGCCTCCTGGGCACCTTCCCAGGGAGTTGTTCCAGGCACGTCCCACCGGGAGGAGGCCTCGGGGAAGACCTAGGACACGCTGGAGGGACTATGTCTCCTGGCTGGCCTGGGAACACCTCTGGGTTCCTCCGGAAGAGCTGGAGGAAGTGGCTAGGAAGAGGGAAGTTTGGGCGTCTGTGCTTAGACTGTCGCCCCCGCGACCCGGCCCCGGATAAGCGGAAGATGATGGATGGATGGATGGACATTTGGATGGGAATGGGAAGTTTTAAGTAGTTGTACAGCTTGAAGTGTGAAGTTTATTCCTGTACACACATATGGCATATTCATGGCAGTACACATGAAATTCATATATTTATTTGTCATTTAAACTGATGTAAACCAGTTCTAAAGCAACGTGAGTCAGAGGAGTCTGAAGGTCTGAGCTGAATTTGTTGAAACATTAAAGTTCTAGTCGTGTCAATTACTCTCATAATAAATAATAATATTGTTTAAATATATGTTAGCTTACTCAAACCCAACAAAGAAAACATAAAACCAATTTAGTATGTGATAAAACTAATATAACTAATTTATTTCATAAATGTAACTTTATTAATTTTCACAATTATTTATTAACGTCACACACACCTACAGTGCCTTTAGACTTAAAAGAGTGGTAAATGTTACAGACATATTATTATGGAACTATTCAGTCTATTTTTTATTTCTATTTCCACTTCACTTTTATCCATGGATACAGAACTATTTGCACCGTATTTATCCGTGGGACAGTATTCATACAATACTATAATAGAAATAATTTAAACGGGTCACTTCCAAATCAAAGCAGCGCAAATTATGTGCCCAGGAACATATTATTCAAATATTATGCAAATTAACAGTGAGTGGTGGTTTCAGACATTACACAATAGACTTGTATTCTGTCTGAAAGAATGAAAAGACCGTGCTGAAGGCAGAGCAATTCAAAAAAATCAGATGAAACCAGCGTTTCAGCAAGACCCATGTACAGACCCATGTACAGACCCATGTACGTTTTGATAATTTAATTTCCTATTTAGAATGTAATAACAAGAAATGGAAAAATGGCTCGTTTATTCGTTTTTCCGTTTAGTTTAACAGACGGAAAATTAGATTTTTGCTTCATTTCTCCGTTATTTTGAGGTTTAAAAATTTATGGCTTCAATATTTCATTGCACTTATGGGCGGCACTGAAACACTCCTCTCATCTGATTGGTCGAATCACTCTTTTCATTCTTTTAGGCAGAATATTTTAGACATTACTCATAAGAGTAATGTCTGGAACCCCCACTCACTGTTAATTAACATAATAATTGATCAGATGTGGGCACATAATTCGTTCTGCTGTGACTTGTGATATAATAATTGTGAATTGTGATTTTTTCATGCCATAATTTTATTAGTTTCATTACATTCTAAATTGGTTGATGTTTCTCTTGTTAGTCTTCTTTGTTGGGCTTGAGAAAGCATCATATATTTAAACATTGTTATTATTTATTATGAGAGTAATTGAATAGAACTTCAATGTGTCACCAAATTCAGCACAGATCTTTAGACTCGTCTGACTGGCATTAAAACCCTTTCCGGAATCTTCACAAAACTATCACATTTGCACATACTCTGCTTGGACCTTACTGACTGAACAAATTTTACTGCAGGAAGTGGAAAAAAATGCAAACTGTTCTACACAGAATTACACAAATCTCTTAGTGGCTTCAAGAACATTGGAATATTAGATGTAACTTCAGGAAGTGGGAAAATGCATACTGTTACACAAAACTCTCAGTGACTTGAAGAACTTTGGATAGGCCTGCAACTTCTGTGACTTCTGTATTTGCAACTTCTGTTAGCATCTTTAAATATTCTAACCTAAACACAGTAAACTAGAAGGAACAAATATGTTGCTTAAACAGTTACATGGGTATTGCTCATGTTCAGTCTATTCAATGCTACATTCAGTGTAAGTGTGTGGCCCTCTATTTTACATTAGACTTGCTGTTTTCCAAAACACAATAATTTTTATTTGGCACCAGCTGCAGTTAATGTTCACAGCTAGCAGGAGTGTGGTGGAGTGCAAGGTCCTTATTGACCAATGGATGGAAAACTCAAGGCAGTGCCATAAATGCAAATCTGAAGATTTTGTCATCAACTTTTTACAGATTACATTTTCCATTGTATTTAAAGACGTACACCTCTTCATGAAGAATGTCACAGTGTCTGGTTTGTGTCCCTGGGTAACCACTAGATGTCCTCCTTCCCCACGGTGTCTGTCACTTCATGTACCTCATTCCCCACTACCTCTGTCTAATCATTGCACTCAGCTGTCACTGGTCATTAATCATTGCACTCAGTCTATTCCCCATTAGCGTTTGTGATCCCCCTGTGTATTTATACCCTATCTGTCTTAGTATGTGGCACTGAGTTCTTGTTTGATTATTCACGTCCGTTCTAGTCTTGTTTTTGCCTTGTGTTCTTGTCTGTTTATGTCTGGATTGATCTTTGGTTATGACCCCTGCATGGACTGTTTACTCTCTGGATTACCCCCAATAAATGACATACCCGCATTTGGATCTCTCTCCGTGTCTTCCTGTATCCTGGTCGTGACAGCAGACACCCAACGGTACAAATGCATTTATAGATTTAAAACCCTTTCCTGAACCTGGAAAACCATGTTCTGCAGAGTTCAGCTCCAAAACACTTGTTTTGACATTGCTACTGATCCTGAAGACCTTGCTTAGCTTAGGTGTGTTTATTTGGATAGCTAAACTTTGAAGGACACTGGTCCTCCAGGAGCAAGACGAAAAGCTCTGACATTAGCTCTTGAATTCAGTGAATGTGATTTATCAACACCTAGTACATCTTAAAATATACAGCTCATGAAAAATAAAAGTTCTAGATGGACAAACATTAAATGCATAAACCAGTGTGAATAAACTATATCTTAAAATACATTTGGATGGGAATGGGAAGTTTTAAGTAGTTGTACAGCTTGAAGTGTGAAGTTTATTCTTGTACACAGATATGGCATATTCATGGCTGTACACATGAAAGTCATGTATTTATTTGTCATTTAAACTGATGTAAACAGTAAAAAGAGTAGACTGGATTTTTTTTTAAACCTGTTGCCCCTCTAGTGGACATTAAGTATTAAGGCCTGACCAGTTATACAGCAATGCGAGTCAGACGAGTCTGAAGATCTGAGCTGAATTTTCCAAGAGGGTCTGGCTGGGTGGCGGTAATGCACCATTAAGCTGGATGCCAACCGCCGTTAAAAAAAAAAGAAGAAGAAGAAGGGTCTGGCTGTAGACTTGAACTTGCACTCTCTGACTTGCATTCTCAGACTTGCACTCTCAGACACTTGCACTTCTGCTAGTGATGTCACTTGCAGTCTTTATTTTTTATTTTATTTTATTTTTTTTTCCGTTTTGTTTGAATTTCCCAAAATTTTATAACAGTAGCCAGGTGGGAAGACAAGAAAATTTTTTACTAAATTACAATGTCACTTGCAATCGCTACTTGCACTCTCTGCTACCTGCGACACTTGCAATCGACACAAATCGTGCATGTTGCCAATGGAGACAAGAAGCTGTGGTGGTGAATAAACGCAACGCGCAAAGTTCCGCGTTAAGCATTTTTCCATATAGAATAAACTGTCTACAACTCGTTTATATCACTGTCTTTGTCCATTAAGCTACATTGTGTGTTTTATTTAGAATGATTTTCTATAGGAGGAAAACGTTTAATGTGCAATTTAACGCACTACGTTCAGTACTCTTCTGCTTGCCTGTACGGAGTTGATCCTTTTAAAATCACTTAATGCATTTCATAATGCACGTTCATATTTGCTGGTCTGTATATACTTTGAGTCAACAACAAGACATATAGGCTATGCCTACTGAATTGTCTTTATCATCTTAGTCTGTTATTAGGCCACATTAAGCGTTCGCATTGTGTTCATAGCCATCTGCTTGCCTTGTTGTACGTTAAATAATAACTATATATCGAATTTGGTCTTTTAATTGAACTTAACATATCCTAATACATTATGCTATATTAAGTGTTTGTTTTTTTCTATAGGAGGAAAACACTTAATGAAAGACTTTCTTTATAGTAGTAGGCCTACTAATTTAGTTTTAATAGTTTAATCACCACCACCACAGCGTCTTGTTTCCATTGGCAACATGCACAACATGCAACAAATAGACTGCAACATGCATTTGTGTTGATTGCAAGTGACGTCACAGGTAGCGGAGAGTGCAAGTAGCAATTGCAAGTGACATTGTAATTTAGTCTTGTCTTAACCACCTGGCTACTGATGTAAAATGTATAGAGATTCAAACAAAAACTTATAAATAAATAGAACAAAAAATAAAAATAAAAAATAAAGACTGCAAGTGACGTCGCTAGTGGAAGCACAAGTGTCTGAGAGTGCAAGTCTGAGAATGCAAGTAGCGATTGCAAGTGACATTGTAATTTAGTTTCTTTTTTCTTGTCTTCACCACCTGGCTACTGTTGTAAAATGTTGAAAGATTCAAACAAAAAAGTTATCAATAAATAGAAGAAATAATAATAATAATAATAAAGACTGCAAGTGACGTCGCTAGCGGAAGCACAAGTGTCTGAGAGTGCAAGTCTGAGAATGCAAGTCTGAGAGTGCAAGTGCAAGTCTGCAGCCAGACCCTTCTCGAATTTTGTGAAACATTAAAGTTTTAGTCGGTGTCAATTACTTTCATAATAAATAATAATAATAATGTTAAAATATATGTTCGCTTTCTCAAGCCCAACAAAGTAGTCTAAAAAGAGAAACATCAACTAATTTTATTATGTAATAAAACGAATATTCCTAATTTATTTAATACATTTTACTATATTAATTTTCACAATTATTTATTGATGTCAAACACCCATGGTAAATGTAACAGACATATTATCATGGAACTGTTCAGTCTATTGTTTATTTTTTATTTCCACTTCACTTTTATCTGAAGAGATGGAACTATTTGGACTGTATTTATCAGTGTGACAATATGTCATGATACGCACACAAAAACAGGTGATCCAAAAGCAGTGTTTATTTGGGTAAATCCAGAATCATAAATCCAGCCAGGCAAAGGTAAAAATCCAGGTAATCAGTCCAAAACAAGAAACACGAACATAAACCAGGGAACACGAAAAAACAGGGTGACATTACACAAGGACTCCATAGCCGCATTTCCACTGTCGGGACAGTGCGAGCCAGGGCTTAAAGCAAGTAGCATGAGGCCAAAATAGCGCAGCTTTTCCACATTCAGGGCCTGAAGTATGCTGCGCGTCACTAAAACACGCCCTTTACACATCTCTCAGAACAACGTCACGAAACCCCATCATTTCAGCAACAAAGAGAAGTTATGAGTAAACTAAGAAATAAGTCACTGGAACATGCGCAATCATAAAACGAACGTGATAAAAGTTTGTTTGCATGCTTTAAATATTTAAATTCAAAAGCATCAATGTTTTTATTTAATCAGACAGAAATAAATGTATTTATATTTTATTTATTTATTTTTAACGCTTATGAAAATAGCCTGCTTTATTCTGTCAAGTCTGTTTCTGTTTATTTGTAGCTACAGTAGCCTTTACGTCACATTTAGAATGAATGATAATATCTCTGTTTTTATAAAAGCTCCCGAACATAAAACATTATTATATTTCTATGATAGGCTACATGAAGCTAAACTCTCGAGACAAGACTTATGACAGATAATATAAGTTATTACACGATTGTGATAGAGAATAAGAAGCTGACATCTGATTTCTTCAAGCGGTCATATTTACCATGTTTACTATGGTAATGTTAATGTTTAGCGTGCACAGTCTTTTGCATTGTTTATAAATATTTCTGCCTTGTATGGTGATTATAATCCACATCAGATGAGGTTATTCCAAAGACTCCTGCTAACTGAAAGTGAGTTTTGAGCTCAACTTACAAAAAAAAGTGTTTATTGCTAGTGTTATAGCTGTTAGCTGTCTGAAATGATCCGCAGCGCAGACTCTTTATTTTTATAAAAGCTTTCGAACAAAAATCATTAGGCTATTATATTTTGATGATAGGCAATGCTACATTGAGCTAAACTCTCAGACAAGACGACAGATAAAATATGTTACTAAATAAATACACAATTGTGATATAGAATAAGAAGCTGACGTCTGATTTCTCCAAGTGGTTGCATTTATCATGTTTTCTATGGTAACGTTAATGAAAACCCTGGCCGTTGGCCCAGAGGAAGCCCCGACGAGGCACGATCAACCCCCGGAAGTGACAGTGGAAATGCGACTGGCCCTGGCACGCACTAGCATGCCCGGTTTAAGCCTGACAGTGGAAACGCGGCTCATGACAATGACAGAAACAAACAGTATATATAGACAGGTGCAAACAATGTGAGTGGGAACAGCTGTGTGCAATGAAGTGATTAGTCCAGATCAAGGCTTGTGTGAATTGCCGTACAGAAGTGGGGTGGCGCAATGGGGAAGTGAGACCTCTAGTGGACATCCAGGGATACACAGATCAGACACTAGCAGCTTCCAGATGCTCCACTGAAAACACAAAAAAACAAACCAAAGAGACCAGGAGGGAGGTGGAATGGTGGAGGATCAGGAGGAGGGATGGGGGGCCAGGTCCATGGAAGGGAACCGGGGCGGCACATCTGGAACTGGAGCGTACCACATCCGAGCAGACGGGACCAAAGCCCACCAGGGTGGAGCAGAGGACCACCACAGCCGTGCAGGTGAGACAGAAGCCCACTAGGGCGGAGCCGAAGACCAACACCGCCGAGCTGATGCGACAGAAACCCACCAGGGCGGAGCCGAGGACCAACACCGCCGAGCTGACGAGACAGAAGCCCACCAGGGCAGCGCAGAGGACCACCACAGCCGAGCAGACGAGACAGAAGCCCACCAGGCAGAGAAGAGGACCAGCACAGCCGAGCCGACAGCACAGGAAAACAAGTCTGGTCAGGTAGGACTGAAACAGAGACCATGAACAGGTTAATGGCGGCCTCCGTGATGAGAGGGTAGATGGCCTCTGAAGGTTTTGCAGCAGTTGCCGCCACCTCTGGAGGTTCCACAGCCGTAACAGTCTCCTTGACAGCAATATAACAGGCTGAGAGAACATTGCTGGGTGCAACAGACAGGATGTGACGAGGCTCTGGAAGTTCAGCAGAGACGTGATGAAGTTCTGGAAGAACGATAGTGATTTGACTGGGCTCATAAAGACCAACTGTGACTTGACCCTGTTCACGGAGATCAACGGTGACTTGAATTGACTTGTGAGGTTTAACTTGACTCATGGGTGTTAATGGTGACTTGACCGGACTCTGGAAAGTCAACGGGGACCTGACTCGACTCTAGAAAGTGAACGGGGACTTGACTCCACTCTGGAGCATCCATGTGGCCTGACTTGACTCTGGATTGGCGGCCATCTTGTCTAGTGGTGTGGGGCTGGCGGCCATTTTGTGCAGTGGCGCTGGACTGGCGGCCATCTTGTGCAGTGGCTCTGGGCTGGTGGTCATCTTGTGCCGTGGCTCTGGGCTGGCGGCCATCTTGTGCAGTGGCTCTGGGCTGGCGGCCATCTTGTGCAGTGGTGCTGGTCTGGCGGCCATCTTGGGCAGTGGCGCTGGGCGGGCGGCAATCTTTTCTGGAGGCACAAGCATAGAGTCGCCCATCGTGTCTGGAGAGACAGGTGTGGCTGGTGTATCCCACTGATTATGATAGTGTAGGTAATTGGTGAAGCCCCAAAAGTCCAGGATCTCCAGCCCCTTCATCTCCCATTGAGGCAAAGGGTCATCCAGGCAGTGATTAAACAAGTCCTTCAGTGCCTCATTGTTATACCCCAGCCCTACTGCCATGGTCCAAAACCCTTGAGCTAGACCACCCACCTCACTCCCCCTTTGATGAAGGGTGGTTAAATTTAAGAATCTCACCCTCCGCTCCTCCATGGTGGCTGGGGAATGGATTTCAAATCCCACACCACTGGATCTGGGTATGATGGAGTCCTTCTTTCACAATATGCACACACAAAATAAAAAAGCAGTGTTTATTTGGGTAAATCCAGAATCATAAATCCAGCCAGGCAAAGGTCAAAATCCAGTTAATCAGTCTAAAACACGAACATAAACCAGGGAACACGAAAAAGCAGGGTGACATTACACAAAGACTCCATGACAATGACAGAAACAACCAGGGTATATATAGACAGGTGCAAACAATGTGAGTGGGAACAGCTGTCTGCAATGAAGTGATTAGTCCAGATAAAGGCTTGTGTGAAATGCCGTACAGAAGTGGGGTGGCAATATGGGGAAGTGAGACCTCTAGTGGACATCCAGGGATACATAGACTAGACACTGTGACACATAATTTGGCACCAGCAGGCACATAGAGTGGTGTTTCATTCCTGAATGAATCAGAGTCTTTGAAATACCCATTATTATTGAAAACAATTAAATGACCAATTATTATAGACAGCCATTTGATTTTATTCCTAAATGAATGAATGGAGCATGTTGAATGATCAGAATGAATCAATTTTATTCTGTTTATTTATATTTCCATATTAAAAATGCTGTATAAAGCATTAATCTAATTTATACATTTGTAATTGTTATGTAAATGCACATAAAACCATCTGATGAGCATTAAACTGTAAATTAGGGCTGTCAAAATGGCTGAAAAACTAATTTCGAATTTGCAATTAAATATGATCAAAATTCTAATTATATTCTAATTTAAAATGCATAATTTCATTTAGGGTGAAGGGAAGCTTTTGGCTTCTCTTCTGGGTCCACAAGAGGGCGGATTGGGCAAAATATTACTAATACCCGTTTGTTCAAAGCATAAGAAAATATATTTTAATATTTAAAATAATGTTTATAAACAAATTGTAATTAAGTAGCTTAAAGAACTATAAACAGCATCATGTGCATGCATAGTTTAACTCAAAGGGTTGAAAGCTGATCACACAGAGTACAGAGATTTTTCATTTAAACATGAGTGTGATGGGGAAAACTAGGGCTGGGATAAACGATTATTTTTTAAACGATTGATCTAGTGATTATTTTTTCCGATGCATCGATTAATCTAACGATAAATTTTTTCCGATTTCTATTATCTCCCCATTAATTGACTACTAACAATTTATACATGTTGATTTACACATCTGAATGAAAAAAACATGAATTCCTTAACATTGCATTGCAATATATGTTTATTGCTCTTAAAATTACAAAATAAAAGACAGACTAAGAATGCATTACCTTGCACTTGTATAAAGATAGCATTCAATAAAACCTTGAAGCCTTGAAAACACATAGCTTACTGAAACAAGCTTACTGAACACATAGGGCCTAGCTTACTGAAAAAAAAGTTCTTCTTTCAGATAAAAATAAAAACTTGATGTCTAGCATTCAATAAAAAAGGTCACCCAAAATACCTGTTTAGAGCAATTGAAAGAATACAGTAACCAATGTAAATTTGAGGGCTTTAAGCAAATACAGAGAGTGCTTTTCCAAAAAAAAAAAAAAAAAACATTTTACAGTGGGAGCCTGTCATGGAGAAAAAAAAAATCTCAGAATGCTCCACGTGAAACTTTGGCGGTTCCGCCCTTTTTCTATCGTGTCTAATGATTTTGGTTAAAGGGGGGGTGAAATGCTCATTTTCACTCAATATCCTGTTAATCTTGAGTACCTATAGAGTAGTACTGCATCCTTCATAACTCCAAAAAGTTTTTAGTTTTATTATATTCATAAGAGAAAGATAGTCTGTACCGATTTTTCCCGGAAAAACACGACCGACTGGAGGCGTGACGTGTGGGCGGAGCTAAAGAATCACAAGCGCCAGTAAGCTTTTGCGTTGAGAGCGTTTGGAAGCTGTGACATTACCGTGAGGAAAAAAACATCATCCAAAACAAACCATGGCTAACAGTCAGATTCAGCCGTTTATTTATGATCCAGAATCAGATCCCGAGGCTGAAACTGAACAAGAGCAGCAGCAGCAACAACTCGCTCCGAGCGGGGCTCAAACTCGGGTCTCAGACATGGGAGGCGGACGCACTAACAAGGAGGCAGAGATATTTTAAGCAGTTTTACTCACCGCCTGCGGTTCCAACACACGATCGTGACCCTTTTTCGTTGGGATTGCATCATCCTTAAGAAATAAACGATACGCAAATCCATCGTCAAACTATGCCTTGTTTGTAAAACAAGCATCTTCGAAATGCAGGGAACAAACACAAACACTTGCACAACTCCATTGATGCTCTGTAAAATAAACTCCACCCACTGGTCCCTTAATGCTGTTTTTTCTTTGGTAATCTGTGAAGGGTTGTCTTGCCCTGGCAACCAAAAACACACTCCTTTTGTGACATTTCGCGATGCTCTCGCTCTGATCAGTGATTGTCTGTGCTCAGCCTCTCAGTGCTCTGCTATACGGGAGCACGCGCTCTTCCGGCAGACGTGCCCTTAGGACCCATATAAGGAAATTCCGCTACATCTAACGTCACACAGAGCCATACTCGAAAAAAACTTTCTGAAACTTGTGACAAACCGGAAGGAGTATTTTTGTCATGTTTAGCATGGGAATCCAACTCTTTAACAGTGTAAAAAACTCAGTATGCATGAAATAGCATTTCACCCCCCCTTTAATATGCACGAGGGAGAGAAAGAGAGTCAGAGAGAGCAAGACAGTGCTCTGGATTGGTTATATAACGTTGGACAGAATGTTGATCCGGCCATCGCGTATATTCAGCGCACATACGGTAAATGTTTTGCAAACGTTTTTTAGAGAAATAAAAACATGTCGACGAATCGATGTGCATATTTTGCGTCGACGTATCTTTTGCGTCGACGTCATCAATGACCTCGACGCATTGTCCCAGCCCTAGGGAAAACCCATCATAAAGTCTCAAGGTATGTTTAAAAAAATAAAATAAAAAATTAACCCAGCTTAATTTTACATGGCTTTCTAAACATGCGGCTCTGTTGTGTGAGACACGAATGCAATGGTGATAGAAGAGATCCCTCTCTAGAAATATGCATTCTGTGTGAATGGCTTGGTTTCAGTTTTGACGTAAACAAGATTTTCTTCACATTCTTTTTTCCGCAATATTTTGAATGTACATCGCTGCAGCGTTACATCTAGTTGCTTCAACAAAAACATTATAATGCGGTGACACTTATATTGCCATTGCATCTCGTACACCACTGATAAAGGCCAAAGTATAATTTGACCAAGAGGGCTCGCGGACAGCCACTCACCGCATCCGCATGCAGCCACTTTTTGAGACCGCGTGGACGGATGTGCGGCTGTACGTGAGCCCTCTTGTGCAATAGCGCATGCACGAGGTGAATGATGAGACAGAAGTGATACTCTTTGTCCAGCTCGTCAGTTATTCTGAAAGCTGTGCGGACGAGGCTGTGTGTGAGATGGAAAAAAATGCTGAATGTGAAGTATACCCGGGGTGGGCCTTAAAGCAGCCTCCTTAACGGACACCTAAAATTTGAATGCAACATTTCTGTGGATTTTTATTTTAAATTAGACGAATATTCGAAAAAAATTTGACAGCCCTACTGTACATCTAAAAGCATCTTTAGATACAGGTTCTATATCTCTGAATACTGATTTAATTTATAAACAGCCTATTGTAATATCATTCTGATTTATTTGATGACTTGAACATTAAAGATGACCTACAAAAGGTACAGAAATTAAAAACCCTGAAAATCAGTTGCCCTTCGTGGGAATTTCTGACACTACTGACACTGACTTATTGTTCGAAGTGTCGTGACTCCCGCTGAGTCATACACTGAGACAGAAGAGGATGGCCTTGAGAGTTGCACCTGCCTCTGAGATAGTTCCAGTTAACCCTCAAGTCAATCAAGTCCTCAGAGGCAGAGGTGTTCAAGGTAGGTCCTGAAATTCCCAAGTCAATTCCTATTGTTCCAGTGCCATTACCCCTAGATTGGCTGAGACCATTGAAGACATCCCTGAGTCAGCTGGAACAATCCCAGATTTCATGTTTCATGTTGGTCTCAGTTTGGAGCACTTGTTCATCTGACATCTGTGCTGTTTGTTTTATTCACGATTTTGCAATGGTTCCATGCAGTCTCAGTGCTCACCTACGATCACCAAGCTTTGCTTAATATCAAAAGTTTATGGGAGATTACCATGGATTGTGTCCCTTACTGCATTCTCAATTGCATCTTCCATACAATGGAGTTTACTCTTTATAGTATAAGTTTGGAGGGTCTTCACCTGTCATTCACGGTATTACATTTTTCATTTCCCGGTTTCCCCGGATTTTTCACACATCAATTTTTTTGCCCCTCCACATTTACAGATTTGTCAAAGAGGAGTAAACTGTTCAAATCTCTGCCAACTGAACTTTGTTCAACGTCTGGATCTGGACTTGTCATCAAGCTTGTCATCTTGGACTTGAATATGTCCTTAGTGAATGCTATGGCACCTCAATGACAGGCAGCTGTATTAATAGGCTGGGGGGAGGATGACGTGGAGATGTTTGGTGGCATATAGGGCAGCTTTGACAAAAGCGTTTTACTTCTGTGTCCAAACCTGGCTAGTGGAAACGATCCCTTATCCGGTGGACAGTGTTTGCCGCTCCCAGTGGCCAGCCATAGGATGGGAGTGTGTCAGCTTGATGACCGCTTCTGTCCTGGTTTTAGGTACCACAAGCAGTAGTTTATCCTCCCCCTGCCTGGGGGCGACACAGTACAGCAGGCACTTTTTCACAAGAAAGTAGGTGGGGGGGGGGTGCTGGGGTGCCTCATCTTCAACCTGCCGGACTTGTTCCCAGCAGTGGCGGATCCACTCATCCAGTCGTAGCCTGTTGGAACACATCAAGAAAGACATTAGGCAAAAGGGAATTTTGAGACTCATCCTCTCTTTCGCTGTCGGTGGCCAGCAGGATGGGCTGTCTGGTGGGCGGTCCTCCACGTCTCCTCGCTCAGCGCTCCCGAGTTGGGGTGGCTGGCTGCATGGCTTTGGACAACAGCTGGTCAAACCCTGGCCAGTCTCATCCCAGCAAGAGCGGATCCGGGAAGTCCTGGAAAATGACAACTTCCACCGGCCAATTCCCGGGTGTTGCAGAGATATGTACGATGCAGGCGATGAACCGTGTATCTCTGTGGATGCAGGTGATGGGGAGAACAGTCTTCTGTTGTGGCCGGTGTTTAACGACGACCAGCGTGACCGAACTTTCCTTCGAGCAGAGCTTTAACCGTCTTGCCATCCACCTTCACCACTCGTGCCTGGATGGCGGTAGGTACTGCATGATGAAGTCCGATACCAGCCACCCACGCTTGGTGATCCTGGGTTTCGGTGGGCATAGGGTCATGCACGTGCTGCCCTTAAGCAAACAACTTCATCCATCACCCTTAGGGGTGCCAGTCCCTCTCTCTCCGGCATCACGAGCGAACGATGCTTGAGCTAACTCCATAGCTTCCAACAGCTGGGCAGCAATGACCTCAAATGTATGGAGGTAAGCCTCAACATCATCCTGGTCCATCAGATTGAACAGGAACAGGTGTGCTTTGCTGGCGGCATCTGGGAGGGGAAAGTACCACGATGCACTGGGCTGTAGCTGCTCAATTACCCAGTCAGCAATGTTGGGCAGTAATCCATTACTTAGTAAAACGTTACTGTAATTTTACTATTTTTTCTAGTAACGGCATAATCTAACGTGTTATAATTTTCAAAATAGTAATTAGAGGATAGTTACAATTCAAGGTCTCTATATGTTACTGCTGTGTTACATTGCTGACAGAATGCAGTGTTTTATAATCTAGAGATTGTAAAAAGGCACTGTCAAAAGGCAAAAAACATAAAAATTGCACTATGAAGTCAAGTGCCAGTGGATTAGAAACCTTCTTCCTCGAGACCTAACGCAACAGAGTGCAGCGGGTGGGACAAGACTTGATAGGCAGAGTGCAGAGACTCGTGTGTGTGTGTGTGTGGGGGGGGGGGGGGGGGGATTTGTGAGAATAAAATGATTCATGGGACTCCAGTAAAATAGAAATATCTAAACAAAAAATATCTAAACCAAATAAACTTTTATTCATCTATTGCACAAAACCGACATGAACTAAATTAAAATATAAATGATAATCAATCACAAGTGTATGCAGAGTTTCTATTTAGGCTGTAACGTGTTTGCAGCATTGAGCAATGCAATGCTGAAATTTGCATGCTCACGATTCCTCTTGTTATAACACACGGATTGTAGACATTATGAAATATGAATTATGCATATATTTATTGTGTTGTAACAGAGATTTGTGAGATTGCGATGAACTGAGGTGAATTTTAAAGATAATAAATGCAGCGCTTTTTTGCTTGTATTCTGCCAAACCATGCACGCAGCAGCTGCTTGCTTTAGTTAAAAATAACAGTGTTCTGTGAATGCTGATGCTTTAATAACAAATATTTATCAGGAGCATGCATGCTGGGATTTCATAAATTTCATAGAGAAAAAAAGTAATGTAACTAGTAATGTAACTAATTACTAATTACTTTTGAAATAAAGTAATCAGAACAGTAATGTGTTTACTTTTAAAAGGAGTAATCACTAATCAGTAATTTGATTACATTTTCAGAGTAACTTTCCCAACACTTCCGGTCAGTATATTCTTGCAGAGGGGCCAGTCTCTCCTCCTACAAGCAAAAACAAATTCCGAGAGACAAGAAATCTGGCATTATCTTCTGGTGTCTTCATTCACCCTCATATGCCCACATTCTCCACCATCTGTGGTGAGGTGAATGAGGACACATTTCAGGACCTACTTATTGTCGAAATCATACTCTAGACATTCTTTTGCATAGACTTGAACACTTTGTTGGCATTAATGGAAGTGCATTAGCATGGTTTAAATCGTACTTATATGGCCGCCATCAGTTTGTAGCAGTGAATGAAGATGTATCATATCGATCACAAGTGCAGTATAGAGTACCTCAAGGCTCAGTACTAGGGCCGCTACTCTTCACACTTTATAAGTTACCCTTGGGAGATATCATCAGGAAACATGGTGTTAGCTTTCACTGTTATGCTGATGATACTCAGCTCTATATTTCTTCGCAGCCTGGTGAAACACACCAATTTGAAAAACTAATGGAATGCATAGTCGATATAAAAAACTGAATGACGAGTAATTTCTTACTGCTAAATTCTGAAAAAAAAAGGGGTATTAATTATAGGACCTAAAAACTCTGCTTGTGATAACCTAGAACACTGTCTAAGACTTGATGGCTGCTCTGTCAATTCTCCGTCATCAGTTAGGAACCTAGGTGTGCTATTTGATCGCAATCTTTCCTTAAAAAGCCATGTTTCTAGCATTCGTAAAACTGCATTTTTCTATCTCAAAAATATATCTAAATTACGGCCTATGCTCTCAATGTCAAATGCAGAAATGCTAATCCATGAATTTATGACCTCAAGGTTAGATTATTGTAATGCTTTATTGGGTGGTTTTTCTGCACGTTTAGTAAACAAACTACAGCTAGTCCAAAATGCAGCAGCAAGAGTTCTTACTAGAACCAGGAAGTATGAACATATTAGCCTGGTCCTGTCAACACTGCACTGGCTCCCTATCAAACATTGTATAGATTTTAAATATTGCTTATTACTTATAAAGCCCTGAATGGTTTAGCACCTCAGTATTTGAATGCCCTCCTTTTACATTATAATCCTCTACATCCGCTATGTTCTCAAAACTCAGGCAATTATACCTAGAATATCAAAATCAACTGCGGGTGGCAGATCCTTGTTCGGGAGGCAGACACACTCTTGCAGTTTAAATCTAGATTAAAGACCCATCTCTTTAACCTGGCTTACACATAACATACTAATATGCTTTTAATATCCAAATCCGTTAAAGGATTTTTAGGCTGCATTAATTAGGTAAACCAAAACCGGAAACACTTCCCATAACACCCTATGTACTTGCTACATCATTAGAAGAATGGCATCTATGCTAATATTTGTCTGTTTCTCTCTTATTCCAAAGTCACCGTAGCCACCAGATCCAGTCTGTATCCAGATCAGAGGGTCACTGCAGTCACCCGGATCCAGTACGTATCCAGACCAGATGGTGGATCAGCACCTAGAAAGGACCTCTACTCCCCTGAAAGACAGCGGAGACCAGGACAACTAGAGCCCCAGATACAGATCACCTGTAAAGACCTTGTCTCAGAGGACCACGAGGACAAGACCACAGGAAACAGATGATTCTTCTGCACAATCTGACTTTGCTGCAACCTGGAATTAAACTACTGGTTTCGTCTGGTCAGAGAAGAACTGGCTCCCCAACTGAACCTGGTTTCTCCCAAGGTTTTTTTCTCCATTCTGTCACCGATGGAGTTTCGGTTCCTTGCCGCTGTCGCCTCTGGCTTGCTTAGTTGGGGTCACTTCATCTACAGCGATATCGTTGACTTGATTGCAGTGATCGTTGTCCCTTTCATGCTGGCGCTGATACAGGATGGCTGCCTCCGTGACCTGCTCTGCAGTTGTTTTTGTGTTTTTGTTAGACTGGACATCAATTGCTGGACATTCGGCAATACACATCTCCCGATATATCACCGGTTTTCGACTATTCTAATGTTTTGCTGGACATTCTTGTCGGCAAAGCGGCTTAACTGATCACACGCTTCAAGAGGACGCGCAGACGGGGAAAAAGAGCTGGCGCGCTCATGAGACTCAGAAAACGCAGATTTCGAACGCTGTTGTCCAGCATCCATCTGGCAAATCTCCACTCTCTACCCAACAAAACGGACGAACTGCTTCTGCTCTATCGGACAAATAAGGATTTCTCACACTCTGCTGCTCTGTGTTTCACGGAAACTTAGCTGAATGACACCATACCGGACAGCCAGCTCCATCTGCCGGACTTTCAGCTGTTTAGAGTGGATCGCAAAGCAGAATCAACGGGGAAATCGCGCGGCCTCGGGGACATGCTTTTACATCAATGAACGGTGGTGTACAGATGTAACCGTGTTAAAGAAGATGTGCTGCTCAAATCTTGAAACACTCTTTATTAACTGCAAGCTGTTCTATTCGCCTCGGGAGTTTCATTAGTTCATTCTGGTGAGTGTTTACAATCCTCCGCAAGAGCACGTGAGCTCAGCTTTACAGAAACTCGCTGAGCAGATCACAGAGATAGAACAACAACACCCGGACTCCATTTTAATAATTCTTGGGGACTTTAATAAAGCCAATCTCTCCCGTGAACTGCCAAAATACAGACAGCACATCACATGTCCCACAAGAGACAGTATTATATTGGATCACTGTTACACAACAATAAAGGATGCATTTCACTCTGTTCCACGAGCAGCTTTGGGACTTTCTGATCACCTTCTGGTTCACCTTATACCGACCTACAGGCAGAAACTAAAATCAGCTAAACCTGTATTAAAGACTGTAAAAAGATGGACTAATGAAGCAGAGCAGGATTTACAATCTTGTTTTGACCTCACTGATTGGAGTGTTTTTGAAGCTGCTGCCACATATCTGGATTAACTCACAGAGACTGTAACATCTTATATCAGTTTCTGTGAGGATATATGCATTCCTACCAGGACTCAACTAAATTACAACAATGAAAAACCGTGGTTCACTGCAAAACTCAGACAGCTCCGTCAGGCCAAAGAAGATGCTTACATGACGCGCCCTGAACACATCTCCAATCAACCATTCACACCATTCACAACTCCTGCCATCCGACCTGAACACCTCTCCAATCAAGCGCTCTCACCATTCACGCCTCCTGCATCCACCCTCTCCCCCACACCTGCAATTCAGATAAGCGAGGATGCGGTGCGCCAGGTCTTCCGGAAGCAGAAAAGGAAAAAAGCACCAGGCCCAGATTGTGTTACACCAGCCTGTCTGAAATCCTGTGCTGACCAGCTGGCCCCCATCTTCACACAGATCTTCAACAGATCGCTGGAGCTGTGCGAAGTCCCTTCATGCTTCAAACGCTCCACCATCATCCCCATCCCAAATAAATCCAAAATTACAGGACTAAATGACTACAGGCCTGTGGCTCTAATGGCTGTAGTCATGAAGTAATTTGAAAAACTGGTGCTGGCCCACCTGAAAGACATCACTGGACCCTTGCTAGATCCTCTTCAGCTTGCCTACAGAGCAAACAGGTCTGTGGACAATGCAGTGTACATCGGACTGCATTATGTTCTGCAACACCTAGACAGCTCTGCCTTTAACACGGTCATCCCAAACCTCCTCCTGCCCAAACTAACTCAGCTCTCTGTGCCCACCTCCATCTGTCAGTGGATCAGCAGCTTCCTGACAGACAGGCAGCAGCTAGTGAGTCTAGGAAAATAGAGATCCAGTACCCGTACAATCAGCACCGGAGCTCTCCAGGGCTGTGTTCTCTCCCCACTGCTCTTCTTCCTGTACACTAACGATTGCACATCTAAGGACCCCTCTGTCAAGCTCCTGAAGTTTGCAGATGACACCACACTCATCGGCCTCATTCAGGACGGTGACGAGTCTGCTTACAGACAGGAGGTTAAAGAGCTGGCTGTCTGGTGCACTCTCAACAACCTGGAGCTTAACATGCTCAAAACAGTGGAGATGATCGTGGACTTCAGGAGAAACCCCCCTGCACTTCCCCCACTCACTATCATGAACAGCACTGTGACTGCAGTGGAGTCATTCAGGTTCCTGGGCACCACTATCTCTCAGGACCTGAAGTGGGACATTCACATCGAGTCCATTGTGAAAAAGGCCCAGCAGAGCTGCTACAGAGCTCTGAACACCAAAACGACAGACACAGGAACAGTCTCTTCCCTCAGGCATCCATATTATGAACAGCTGATAATAACTGTGAAACACACTACACTATTTATATTTATATACACATACACTTATTTATCTAAAACACATACTTAGCGTACACTTAATTTTTTGCACATAATATACATGTACATACATAAATGCTCATTGTAATATACCTGCCATACATTGTCAATTTGTATATTGTCATTCCTTACCCACTTATTTGTTTTTTTTTATTCCTTATTGTGTTCTGTCGCTGTTATGTTGCACTGCGGAGCTTCTGTCATGAAAACAAATTCCTTGTATGTGTGAACATACCTGGCAATAAAGCTCATTCTGATTCTGATTCTGATAAATGCACAGACACTATTTAACTGAAAAGAGATGACATCATTGAATTCAATGATTAACTGCCTTTAACTATCATTTTGCATTATTGACACACTGTTTTCCTAATGAATGTTGTTCAGTTGCTTTGACGCAATGTATTTTGTTTAAAACGCTATATAAATAAAGGTGACTTGACTTGATTTGACACAGACACAAGGTGTAGGTGACAGTAAAAATATCCCCGGAGGGTAATTAATTTAAGCAAAGAAGTGCAAATACGGTGCTTGTGAAGGTGCTCCGGTCCTGGCACCAGTAGTGTCTGTGGTCCCTTGTAAGGCAATGCAAATAGCATTTAGTTAGGTTTTCTGTTTTTGTATAAGAAAAAAGAAGGTTGTAATGTTATGTGTATACTGTATATATATTTCATGCATTATAAGTGAAAATAAAACCATTAAAAAAAAAGAGAGAGAGAATAAACTTAACTTGTGTTTAACACAATTACATATTTTAATCATACCTGACCGCAGAGAGACACACAGCAACAAGAGTTCTGTTGCATAGCTCCAGAGACTCTAAAACACAGCATGGGGGTTTTCTTAACTACAGATTCCAAAAATAATGTTTTGTCACTTCCCTTATATACTCAGACCAGAAATAAAGAAATCTTCAAATCAGTTATAAAAAAACATAAAACTTTGGGTTTTTTAGTTTCTTGTGGCCCCAGGGTCACACCTGGCTCAGAGATAGATAGAAAGATAGACATAGCCCTTCCTCAGCGAAACACAATTCTACAAAAGTTTTCAATATTGCTAATAATATAAGTAACTAATGTGAAATTAAGACAATTTTACCAATCACACAAAGACCTTTAAAAGGATACCAAACATGGCTCACAACATATAACATGTATATAACACATGGGGCATATGGATAATCTTGCTTTCAAATGAGAAGAGTGAGAGGGGAAAAGCATAGGCAGGAAGGGAAGAGAAGAGAAGAGGGAGCAAGGGGAGAGGTGTTTTTTTTTTGTTTTTGTTTTTTTTGCGAGTTCCTGAGTTTGTTGGCTTTACAAGGAATTAATTTCATAAGGAAATAATTTGACTCCTTTCAATATATATGTAAGAATTGTGGCATCTTAGAATATTCATTGATTATTATGGTGAATGATGTCACGTTGACCCTTCCAATATGACAGACTGCTTACATATAGTGGACTATAGAAACAGTTACCAATGAGGCATTTACATACATATCTATAGTCTGCACTCTGCACTAATCCCGCACAAATATTTGCCGAACAGTGACCCCTGGTCACAGTTTTCGATAGGTCACCAATTTAAGCACATTGTAATCAGTGTTATATAATAGGCTATAGGTTTGTCTTTAAGCAAAGACTTTCAAATAAAAGTTTATAGATGATTAATTTTTAATGTAGGTTCAAGTGTAAATTAGACTTCAGGACTGTCACTCAAACAGTCTCAAATGTGGAAACTTACATTTGACTTCCATCAGTATATGTGTTTTTCATTCTAATTAAACACAAACACTAGTGACTGATCATGTTGCGGAGTGATAAATCATCGGTCAGATATCATTAGCACTGACTGTTTGGAGTCTTTGTTGTCTTGATTTTTAACCAGTGTTAATCCTTGTCCTTTACTTCTTACAAACTTGTTTCATGTTTGGCCGACATGAATCACTTAAGTATCTATTTCTTACCAATTTATGAGTGTTCACATCAACCAGTTCTATTAGAACACATGATCTGGGAATGTTTAGTGTCTTTATTAATTGTATTTAACTTTGGCTGCATTAAACAGACACATTTATATTCCTATTGTAGAACAATCTGACTCTCTTGTTCTTCAATGCGACAATCTGATGAAGACCCAGTATGAGGGAGAATAATGTTAGACACAAAAATCAAGAATGAACAGATTTCTGACATTACTGACACGCTGAGACACATTTGGTTATGCAATATCTAGCATGCCACACAGTGTTAGAAGATTTAGATGTTGATCTCAGTCTGTCTGAACACAGGAGTATTTCATTTAAAAATGGCAGTCACAGTTTCTCAGATGTGATACTTGCATAGTTTGGTCAAAAATTAAACTTTGTGGCATTCAGCCACAGAATTGATTTGTAAATTGCCGTCCAGACACCATGATGTTTTAGAAAGCCTTTTCTCAATGTTAAATCCAGTAGAAGCAAGTTTCTTCCTGTCTTCTTGGTCGGATTGTCACTGACAAAGAGACATTTACTCAATCTTGATGAGTTAAAATAATCATGTAAGAATAGCTCTAAACTGCTCAGTTTAATCAGTGTGATTTTCTGTAAAGCTACTTTGAGCTGTATTGTGAACTAGTGATATTTGTATCATAACATCATGTTGCAACACCCCAAAATGACTGATATCAGGGTGGGAACATCATTCAAATGTACATGAAAAACAACATTCACTTTCAGAAGGACGGTTGAGCCTCTCATTTACGTAAGTTTCTATTGCACTATTGTGTAACAGCATTCATTCTCTGACTGGCCACGGAGATTCCAGAACGTCGCAGTGTAAAGGGTCAGCATATTTGATAGGTGACTAAACTGTCTTTATGTGTGTTTACCAGTTAACTGTATAAAATGTAATATTTCTTCCTTTCATCTTAAAAATTGAAGTCATTGACATGACCAAAACATCAGAATAAATCATCTGAATTATGAAATTTGTCATTGTGACATTATTGTTTGACAAATCAGATGTTTGGTTTTTGTGTTTTTATGTCATGAATAATCTATAAAAAGACAGCAATTGTGGGATGACACATCAGTGCTGGGAATATGAATTGGACAGGATATACAACAGCACCTGCAGGAGGAAGTGGGAGTTCCCATACTGTAATTTCAGCATGAACCAGAGCCATTGAGAGTGTTCTTCTCACAATAATGCCTGACAACAGAGCTGAGATCAGCTGAGTCCTGGGTGTTACTGACTTGTGTAACTCAATCAGTATGTTTGATTATCATGGGTTGAGTTTGTACTGTATGTGTTGTATTTGCCAATCAGATGTAATAAATAACTCAATTACTATATAATAATAATAATAATAATAATTAATTAATATTAAATAATTAAATATTAAATACAAATATTCCAAATTATGTTTTAATTAAAATCAGTCTGATTAGAAAGACTTTAGAGAAACCTTCCTGTATTTTTCTTAAATGCAGCATCCCACTCTGTTAATAATGTTAATTATTAGCTTGTCAGCCAAGTATGTTGTTCCTAAATCTATAACGTAAGTTATAACAAAGTCACTCATGTTACAAACTGCCTCAAGCATGTAAACTGAGTACGAAAATAGTGTACACAAAAAATAGGAAAATAGAAAATGTTTCGCTTTTTCGCTTTTTGGTCGTACAAATCACACTCTTGGTCTCCAGTCAAAAATGACCAGATATAGGAAATAAAATGGGAATTTAGCTAATTTTTGTGTGCAAAAGCCACAATGTAGAAAAAAGTACTCAGCAATTAAGGGGTGAAACTCTAAAACATCAAGAGTGCAAAACTGGCACACCCACTCACACATGTGCACACACACACACTTACACACACAAACACCTATAAACTGGTGTTACTGTAACACAGCAAATATGTAAAATTAAATAAATAATTCAACCACAATGCAGTAAAAAAGTGGACCGCAAGGAAAGGGTTACACTCTAAAACATCAAAACAGACACATCCACGCGCACACACTCACAGACACGCAAATGTACAATTATACACACTCAAATGGAATAACAATATATCCAAAATGAGTCAGAAGTCTGAAATAAGAGGTTGAAATCGGATCAGACCCAAAAGGATTAAACTCTGCTAAAGCATTCCTGTTCATTTTTGTTACATTTTTATAGAATTGTAAAGGATGATGCTATTTCAAATTATAATTTTTTTTTTGGAGTGATACAAGCTGTTTATGAATAGATCAACATAAACACATAAACACATTCAACTTTGTATAGTTCAACATAAACACACATCGCTAGACAGGTAAAGAACACATCTAATTAACATTTATAATTAATATTCAGCTGAAATGATGTAAGAACATGAAACAGAATGATGTGTTTAAAGAGAAAAAAATTATAATATAAAAATTTTATTGTTCCTTCCTGTTGTTTATTAATACCAGTGATGATGTTCAACTATGTTGTCCGTTGACGTTTTATTTAATCTTGTCACTGGAATTTGATTGATCACTGTCCCAATGTGCAATGAATGAGTCAGGGAACTTACCAGTGACCGAATTTGTGTACACTATATACTGATTTGCAAGCTCGGGAGCTCGGGAGCTGATTCAGATGCACAAAATTATATTCTGGCATGTGCTTTTATTTAATGTGCAACAAAAAATAACCAAGTTGGGAAATATTAAGTTATTAATTAAAATAAAAAATCAGATGTAAAACTGCTTGAATTCTTCAAGACACTAGCGTGCCACATCAGACAGGTCCAACATGTTTGTATTGTGTTTTTACTGCACACTTAAATGACACTAAACAGACACACCTGGAATGTGTAATGCATAAAGCTTTACTAGTTTTAGTATGATAATGTCTTGAGTTTGATCTGCACATGTACTAGTTGTTAATAATAACATTATTAAAAAAAAGTTTTTGATACCAGCATAGACAATGAGGGCAAGTATTGAGAAAAGTGAATGAGCAATCGGTCAATTAGTGGTTGAATCTTAAATTGGTCTTAATTATTACTGATTATTATTTAAACAGCACAGATCAATGAAACTGTGGTTGTGTAACAAGGAGTCAGAGATGTTCAGATACATATACAGTGGTTTAATAAGAGAATGGTCAAACAGGCAATGATCAGAGAAAACAGCGTCAGGTATGTCAGGGATATCCAGAATCAGCAACAGTAACAAGCAGAGGTCGGGGCAGGCAACAGAGAATTAAAGTCAGTATACACAATCCAAAGTCAAATACGGAAGGAACAACCACAGGGAAAAATGCTCGGAAATGCCAGATAGAACTAAACAAGACTTTGCACTAAATGAGAGTCCAAACACAGGTCATATAGTATGGAAGCATATGGGTAGCATTATTCAATTTGGGATGTAATATGCAAAATGACAATGTAATATGTAAAATGGCAATGCATTTCTGTATTTACATTTACATTTTCCAATACATTTGTGCAACGTTTGGTGCAAAATGAAAATGAAAATTAAATTACATAATTTTAATTTGCCATTTCCTACACCAGTTTTAATATGTAAAATGAATATTAATTTTAACGCTTTATAAGTTGCAAAATTAAAATGAAAATGTATTACAGAAATGATTATATATCTCTAACATGTTCAAGCAAAAACTGTGGCAAAATGATCCTTTAAATGCTATTTTTCTTAAATGCATTAACACTCACAGTCAAGACACTTACGATTGCATTTTCATTCAATGACCCGCAATGAATGTAGCAAAATTCAAAGTGCACATTGAAAATGCATTCCGAGCCGATCACATCTCCGCCCCCTTCTGCCCTGTCAATCACTGCTTGAACAAGGCGGGACTTACAGAAGGTCAGAGACTCAAATCTCAAGAAGAGGATTCAAGTGAGAGAACATGGACAAGACAGTTGGTCCGTGTATGTTTTGATGATTTCGGTTTATGGCTTCAATATTTCATTCGGACTTGTGGGCGGAGCTGAAACGCTGCTTTCATCTTATTGGTCGAATCGGATGAACCACTCTCATCTTTTAAGTCATGTTTAAGTGTGACATTAATAAATAATTGAAAAAATTAATATAGTTAAATTCCTAAATAAAAATAGTAAAATTAGCTCTATGCTGCTCAGTGCTGCTTTAGCCTACCCCAGAGCGCCCTCTCGCGGCTGTAGACGGTAATGTTTTCTCTTGGTCCTGAATAAATGTAACTTATAGTCCAGTGCAACTTATATATGTTTTTTTTCCTCGTCATGGCGTATTTTTGGACTGATGTAACTTATACCAAAAAATACAGTTAACATTATTATTATTATTATTATTTATGAGAGTAATTGACACAGACTAGAACTTGTTTCACCCAATTCAGCTCAGATCTTCAGACTCTTCCGACTCGTGTTGCTTGTATAACTGGCCAGACTTACCTTCCCAAAAAATCCTATTTAATTTTATTTCATATATTTAACTATATTTATTTCCACTTCACTGTTATCCAAGGAGACAGAACTATTTGCACTGTATTTATCAGTGGGACAATATTTTAACGGGGTCTCTTGCAGGTCTCAGCAGCACAAATTGTGTGCCCAGCTACATCTGATTAAAATATTATGCTAATTAACAGTGAGCGGTGGTTTCAGACATTACAGTGCTTCACTCGCACTGATTCTTATTCTTGTCTGAAAGAATAAAAAGACCAAGCTGAAAGCGGAGCGATTCGACCAATCAGATGAAAGCAGCGTTTCAGCTCCGCCCACAAGTTCGAATGAAATATTGAAGCCATAAACCGAAATGATCAAAACGTACACGGGCCAACTGTCTTGTCCATTTTCTCTCACTTCAGTCTCTTGACCTTCTGTAAGTCCCGCCTTGTTCAAGCAGTGATTGACAGGGCGGGAGGGGGCGGAGATGTGATCGGCTCGGAATGCATTTTCAATGTGCACTTTGAATTTTGCTACATTCATTGCGGGTCATTGAATGAAAATGCAATCGTAAGTGTCTTGACTGTGAGTGTTAATGCATTTAAGAAAAATAGCATTTAAATGATCATTTTGCCACAGTTTTTGCTTGAACGTGTTAGACATATCTAATCATTTCTGAAATACATTTTCATTTTAATTTTGCAACTTATAAAGCGTTAAAATTAGTATTCATTTTACATATTAAAACTGGTCTATGAAATGGCAAATTAAACTTATGTAATTTCATTTTCATTTTCATTTTGCACCAAACGTTGCACAAATGTATTGGAAAATGTAAATGTAAATACAGAAATGCATTGCCATTTTACATATTGCATTGTCATTTTGCATATTACATCCCAAATTGAATAATGCTACCCATATGCTTCCATAATATAGGGGAGTGGTAATGGGGAACACCTTGTGGTGATGTGGAATGAGTGGAGTGCCCTCTATAGGAGTTCATGGGCACTCCAGCTGATGATCGTGACAGGTTGTAGGGAATTAACAGGTTCACAGAACCTTCACTGATCTTTATTTGAATAATCTTTGTCGTGCTTGTATCTTTTTCTTTTTACTTTTGAAATTAAACAATGTGCATGTAAACAAATAAAAACATTGACAGGGAATACAAAATGTTGTTCAGTATGAGGGGATTTCTGATGTGAGTCCTGGTTCAGGTTAATGAAACTTGAGGTTCACTGAACTGAGAATATTGTGGTTTTATGTTTCTATACTGGTTATTTATATACACAAGAAAAACAGTAATCATGCCGCAATGTGATGTGTAAGAACTGAAAAGAAATTACTATTTATCTTTAACGCCGTGTCTTTCATTTTTTATTACTTTCTGAATACTCCTTCCTGAATTTCCTCATAACACCATTGACTATAGGGGAATTAACAATTAAAACTCAAGGACCAGGTATGATGAACAAAGACAAGGAGTCAGAGATGTGGTTTTTAATGAAGAAAATAGTTTGCAGTTTTATCAGCAGAAGTCAGCTTCAACACTCTCAATGGAGTTTGTAGGCCGCTAATCATTTTTGCTAAGCAATTGCAGAAGTAGTTTATAGCTGATGATTTAAAACTTTTGTTGGTTCCCAAAAGTCCTCTATAGAGTTTTTACCAGATTCTCCACAATCAGAATATGAGGAAATCTACCATCTGTTACACAATGACATATTGTGCTTTCCTCTTATATAAATGGTCATCTTACATATGTAAGGGGAATTTTCTGGGATATACTTTTTTAATCTATTCTCAGTGTCTTCTGTGTGCCTAGTGTATGTATATTAATGTGGCATGTTAGTCATTGTTATGATTATAAATGAATTTATTTATTTAATTAGTTTATTTGTCAGGGACAATGTACAAAATACATTAATCTTATGAAAAGATGTTTTGTACAAGAGTTAGCGAATGCTAATTTCCATCTACAGTCCCGGGCAAGTGCACACAATATTTAAACATTACATTACAAATAACTGTCAGTAGCACTAACAAATGCAATATTAGTTAGACCATTTAAAACTAATCAGATGTTTCAATGAAAAGCTAATCAAAAAACCATCACAGCCTAAAATATATACAACATAGTCAAAAACATGTGCCTCAATATTACATTTAAAGGTCAAAGTTTAGTTGCAGATGATCATGACCATGACAAATGCTTAACCTGGTAAACACTGTAACAGGTAATCATTGTGCCAATAATGGACAGCCATCATTCACATTACTATTGTTACATTTAATCATTTTTATCCAAAGCGACTTACAAATGAGAAAAATAGAAGCAGTCAGGTCAACAAGAGAACAACAACAGTATACAAGTGCCATGACAAGTCTCAGTTACTCTAGTATAAATATAATGAGCATACCTTCACCCTAAAGAGAGCAGCCCGAAAAATGGAGCGCAGCTGGAGGAAAACAAAAATAGAGTTAAATGTATTGCTTGGCGGGAAAGTAAGCTATCCTACAGAAAAGCATTAAAAACTGCTTGATCCGTTTACTTTACTTCTAAAATCGATACTATTAGAGATAAAATTGCAACCATTCAGCCGTCAGCTACAGTATCACATCAGACAGTGCACTATAGACCCCCTGAGGAACAGTTCCTCTCATTCTTTACTATAGGAGAGGAATAATTGTACAAACTTGAAAAATCATCTAAACCAACAACATGTATGTTAGACCCTATTACCATCTAAGCTCCTAAAAGAGGTGCTTCCAGAAGTCATAGATCCTCTTCTGACTATTATTAATTCCTCATTGTCATTAGGATATGTCCCCAAAACCTTCAAACTGGCTATTATTAAGCCTCATCAAAAATGACCTGCTCTTATCATCTGATTGTGGTTGTATCTCTCTATTAGTTTTACTGGATCTTAGTGCTGCATTTGACACAATTGACCAAAACATTCTTTTGCATAGACTTGAACACTTTGTTGGCATTAATGGAAGTGCATTAGCATGGTTTAAATCGTACTTATACGACCGCCATCAGTTCGTAGCAGTGAATGAAGATGTATCATATCAATCACAAGTGCAGTATGGAGTACCTCAAGGCTCAGTACTAGGGTCGCTACTTTTCACGCTTTATATGTTACCCTTGGGAGATATCACCAGGAAAAATGGTGTTAGCTTTCAGTGTTATGCTGATGATACTCAGCTCTATATTTCTTCGTGGCCCGGTGAAACACACCAATTTGAATAAAGGTGTTAATTATAGGACCTAAAAACTCTACATGTAATAACCTAAAACACTGTCTAAGACTTGATGGTTGCTCTGTCAATTCTTCGTTATCTGTTAGGAACCTAGGTATGCTATTTGATCGCAATCTTTCCTTAGAAAGCCACATTTCTAGCATTTGTAAAACTGCATTTTTCCATCTCAAAAATGTATCTAAATGACGGCCTATGCTCTCAATGTCGAATGCAGAAATGTTAATCCATGCATTTATGACCTCAAGGTTAGATTATTGTAATGCTTTATTGGGTGGTTGTTCTGCACGCTTAGTAAACACACTACAGCTAGTCCAAAATGCAGCAGCAAGAGTTCTTACTAGAACCAGGAAGTATGACCATATTAGCCTGGTCCTGTCAACCCTTCAGTGGCTCCGTATCAAACATCGTATAGATTTTAAAATATTGCTTATTACTTATAAAGCCCTGAATGGTTTAGCACCTCAGTATTTGAATGAGCTCCTTTTACATTATAATCCTCTACGTCCGCTAAATTCTCAAAACTCAGGCAATTTGATAATACCTAGAATATCAAAATCAACTGCGGGTGGCAGATCCTTTTCCTATTTGGCGCCTAAACTCTGGAATAACCTACCTAACATTGTTCGGGAGGCAGACACACTCTCGCAGTTTAAATCTAGATTAAAGACCCATCTCTTTAACCTGGCTTACACACATAACATACTAATATACTTTTAATATCCAAATCCGTTAAAGGATTTTTAGGCTGCATTAATTAGGTAAACCAGAACCGGGAACACTTCCCATAACACCCGATGTACTTGCTACATCATTAGAAGAATGGCATCTACGCTAATATTAGTCTGTTTCTCTCTTATTCCGAGGTCACCGTAGCCACCAGATCCAGTCTGTATCCAGATCAGAGGGTCACTGCAGTCACCCGGATCCAATACATATCCAGACCAGATGGTGGATCAGCACCTAGAAAGACCTCTACATCCCTGAAAGACAGCCGAGACCAGGACAACTAGAGCCCCAGATACAGATCCCCTGTAAAGACCTTGTCTCAGATGACCACCAGGACAAGACCACTGGAAACAGATGAATCTTCTGCACAATCTGACTTTGCTGCAGCCTGGAATTGAACTACTGGTTTTCGTCTGGTCAGAGGAGAACTGGCTCCCCAACTGAGCCTGGTTTCTCCCAAGGTTTTTTTCTCCATTCTGTCACCAATGGAGTTTCGGTTCCTTGCCACTGTCGCCTCTGGCTTGCTTAGTTGGGGTCACTTCATCTACAGCGATATCGTTGACTTGATGGCAAATAAATGCACAGACACTATTTCAACTGAACAGAGATGACATCACTGAATTCAATGATGAACTGCCTTTAACTATCATTTTGCATTATTGACACTGTTTTCCTGATGAATGTTGTTCAGTTGCTTTGACGCAATGTATTTAGTTTAAAGCACTATAAAAATAAAGGTGACTTGACTTGACTATTGAATGCATAGCCATGTATTTTTTAGTTTTTATAAATTAAAAGACAAGAAAGAAAAAGTGCTAGTATTAGTTGGTTAAGTGCTGTTGAAAAAGATGAGTCTTTAGATGTTCTTTTGAAAATGAGTAAAGACTCTGTTGTTGTTATTGCAACTTCTCTGCTGTTGTTATTGCAATCTTCTGGTCTTTTCCATTAGTTCCTGTAAGTTGTACTTCGATGTACACTTGTTCTGAACAGTGTGATATTTCCTGGTCTTGGATTAGTTTTCTTCTCTTATTTTGACACTATTCCGAAATACGATTCTAGCTCTGTTTCATCCTCCTGGCATGACTGAAATTCTCATGAGAACAGCAGACACGAACAAGGAAACTTTATTTGAGACTGAATTACAGCTGGTTATTCAAACTCACAGAATATCAAGTGAACTGCAAAGGAAACACTAAAACACTAATGAAGCACAATGGAAAAATAATGCAGAATTATATAATATATACACAAAATAACAATATACAGTATACTTATCCCATCACCACAAAGACATATACATCAGCAATATCATGCAGATTTGTTTAATATGAGCAGTTAAAATGCACTAAAATAATCTCTATGTCTTCATAAATAATCACCTTTAACCCTATTTTTATGTGGGTTTTAGTGTTGATTCTGAGAAGAGCAGTTACAATAAAAAAATAATAATAAAAATCGGAATAATAATTCAAGATAATTAGATGACTTCTAGAGTCACATGCCAGCACAAAAAGTTAATTATTGATGGAAGAAAGTCCCAAAATAACGTGCTGAAACACGCCTTAAGCCAACAAACATGAACGTTCTGGTGTAACAGGTTTAAAGTTACTGATTACAATCTCAGTTAAAGTCTGTTCATAATGTTTAACTTGCAAACCTTCTGACAAAATACACATAAGAGTAATAATAATAATAATAATAATAACAACAATACGGATGTAGTTACATTGTTTAGAGATTATAGTTTACAACCTTTTACACACCACAGCCAAATGCAACACTTCAGATCTGCTACGGAACAAGAGATGAATCACTGTTCAATCCAGTGAATCTGGATGACAGTAAGACTTAATTTTCTTTCTCTTTAACGCTCTAGCTTTCATTTATTATTACTTTCTGAATACTCCTTCTTGAAGTTCCTCATAACACTGGATTCCTCTTCTAATATCAGGTAGCTTCTCTGAACTGTTGCTCTCACTTTCCTGTACCGTCTACTACTCAGTAGTGAACAATGATAAAACTGTTTCACAGAAACAACCAACATCTGCCTGAAGTGGCAAATGAATCTGTACACAGACCGGACTGCCTGACTGACAGCGATTCTGAAGGGAAGAATGGGATGGTCGCTCATGACCGGGACTGTGCTCCTTTACCTCTCAGGATCCGACGCACCTGTGGAAATTACAGAGAAAAAAAGGATCACTGGAAATATCTATGGGATCAGTGAGTCATGCAGAGAGCCTGAGGCTCTTTGCGTAAACTGTTCAAATTGGTTTCCTTAACGTTACTCCAGTCTTGCCCTCTCTTGTTTAACACTAAATTTAAATTAAAAATTTAAATTAAAAAAAAAATTAACATGAAATTAAATTAATAAATAATTAATAATTAATAAATTAACACTGCATGACTATTCAAAAGCAGGTCTTAGGAACTAATATGCAGCCATGAGAGTACATGCACAATAGGAGTTACACATAAAAAAAGTTTAAAAGTTTACTTGTGTATTCCATTTTGTATAAATGGACTTACTGAAAGTTGCAGTTTTACATTTATGTTGTGTATTTATCTGATTAATATCATATAAGAAGGATTTCGATCAGGAAATTAACAAGCTAAAAAAGCGACTCAGTTTACCAAAGTTCACATTCACTTCAGCTTCAGTTCTCACAGTTCAAACGACAATGCCAAACATTACTGACATGTGTTTCATATGCTTTCAATCGCAATCTTTCAAAAATAAAATAAAAAATATGGATGCATTTTTAATAACTAGCATATTTTGTTTTATCCTCCATCATATTCTCATCAAAAATGTTATAAAAGTTTTCATTAAAAGTGTCTCATAATTATTTACTCCATGAAATCCATAGCCCCGTCCCCTCAGTTAATAAATTAATCGCTTTACTTAGCTTTCCAGTTCTCAAAAAGGAAGACATGACAAATGCCCTTCTCTAGTGTAGAGATCAAACTAGCTGGAGTTCTCTTACCTGGTCACCCAGCGGACCGTCGGGCACTAGCTGGGCCGGTTGCTCATTCTCCAGGTTCTTGGCACTGGGATCGGCTCCTCTTCTCAGCAGTAATCGAACCGCGTCTACTTGAGCCTGGCGGCCTTGTAGAGCGCTGGCCATGTGCAGCGCTGTGTTTCCACTGAATGCCTGTCAATCACACAGTGAGAGGTCATATCAAGCCCTAGGGCTGACTTCCATCAGGTCAGCGTGCCACACAACACTGCTCACTAACCTTTACGTTTATGATAGAGAAGGAGTTGGTCTGATCCAGAAAAAGGCGCAGAAGCTCAATGTTAGCCTCTTCAGCAGCCATATGCAGAGCGGTGCGGCCACTTTTGCGGTCCTGTTTGAAACAAGGTCATTATGTAGTCTAGAACAACAGACACAATGACACCTTAAGTGGCAACAGAACCATGTTCACCTTCGTTTCCAGCGATGCACCCATGAGCAACAAAGTGCTGATACAATCCCCAAGTAGCTTCCTCTTCTGCAGCAGAGCCAGATTCTGAGCAGAGGGGGGCGTCTCGTGACAGCACAGCTCCTGCACTACAGCATTGTGGGACAGGACTGCAACATGGAGAGGCGTAAGTCCTACAAACACACGCATGTTTTTGAATGTGCTGTAACATCAACTGTTGATGTATTTATTTAATAAAATACTTCCTTAATTAGGACAAATTATCTTGTTTCTACAAGACACTGACCATCATAGTTGACCACCTCCAGGTTGACTTGTCGCCCACTAGTCTGCATGGAATTCTGGATGGCCTGAAGGAAAACAATGAGTTCGGTACTTACAAGCCCAAGAAAGATCTACAAGAAAACAGATCTCAACATGTACCACACTGTGGAATTCTGGGAGAAGGGAGGGATTCTGCATGAGAGTGGTAGCGTTAACGATTGCAGAGATGGTTACGTGCCATGATCTGTCAACAGTTAGTGGCTGACAGAAACACAGGCATTTTGTTTTCCAGTCTTATAAAAGGATGTTGTTTTGTGCAGCCAGTTAAGGGAATTTTTTTGCCTGTGTTGCGTGCCTCTTTTTTGAGGAAATGCATATTAGTCAAGCATGTTATGAGGAAGTCAGTGAACGGATGGTTAAATAAACATGGAGCATTTGATTAAATGATAGACATGGACTGTTGATAGATGATGAGAAAATGATGAGAGGAAAAACAGTGGCTAACAGATGCATGCCCAGGTTAACAAGGAAATACTGTACTGTACATAAACTTAATGACTTCAGGGATGGGCTATGGTTGATGAATAGTCAACTAGTTATTCAACAACTGTGTATATTTTTTTTTGGTGATGACCAGCTTACATCTTCTTTTAAAGATGAACCAAGTCTACAAAACAAAACAAGCCCAACTGCTATTCAAAACTCGTCCAATCACGTTTTTACACAGTCCTCCCCTCCAGCCTGACTCCCCCCACCATCAAAATTGGGACAGATCACTGTAACAACCTGTGGTAACGCAGTGTTTGGAATAACGCCTTTTAAAAGAACTGCGTTAGGTAACGACGTTATTTTTTCAGTAACAGGGTAATCTAACTAATTACTTTTCCCGTCGTTATAACGCCGTTTACATTACTGGACGTTAAATGCGGTGCGTTACTATGCATTGATTTAATAAACTATGCAATCCGAACGCAGCCCTGGCTCACACAGCGAGTGAGGAGGTGGGTTAATAACGAGATAAGCGATTATAATTGGCTAAGGCAGAGTCATGTTTCATGCCAATCAGAGACCGTTTTTTTACACAGATGCTCAGGATTGTAGAGGTAGAAGACACGAGCAAAGTATAATGAACGTAGATGAGAGATATTTAAATTAAAATATTGATTAAATTACAATTGTATCGATCCGATACCAATACCAGTGTTGGTATCGATACTATCGATATTTAGATCGATCCGCCCACCCCTACAGCACACGCGCCAGCGGCGCCAAACACACACACACAAACACACGCGATGCAACAGCTAAACAGAGATTAGCAGCAGCAGCAGAAATGGCGAGTAATCCGATGAAAAATTGGCATTTTCAAGGTGGAGATATAAGCACTACTTCAAATTCATTGCGGTCAAAGGCAAGAACGTGCATGTAATGTGTACATGTAATGTGTGACACGCATCTACAAAGCTAGTGGCCAAAAACACTTTTCTTACAAAGATAATACTTGAAGTACAGGATAAAAATCTTGCTGTCTGTTGACGTGCAATAAATATCGAAAGTTATGTATGAACACCTGTCTGCTCTACTCATTTCAACTGACTTGTGAAAACTGCTCAAAAAAAAAAAAAAAAAAACATTGTTTGACATATAGCAACTTTTTTTTTTTTTAATACAGTAACGCAAATGGTTACTTTCCCAGGTAACGAGTTACTTTGATGATAGAGTAATTCAGTTACTAACTCAGTTACTTTCTTGAACAAGTAGTGAGTAACTATAACTAATTACTTTTTTAAAGTAATGTTCCCAACAGTGGGTAACAGTGTAAAAATAGCCCAGTTCCATAGGAAAACATCAATACTGCGTACTGACCTGGATGAGCATTCACATGAGTCGACATCAATGACCACCATTGCTTTTTCAGTGATGAACTACTCGCATTGACGGGAATATCTGATCTGTCCACTTATCTGGCAGACAAAAATGCATGTATGCAATTCATATCTATTTCCACATATGAATGAGGCCTGAAACCGATCTGACAATATCAGAATCCATGCACTTTTTTTTCCTGGGTCATATCGTGGGTCATATCCAGTCTGTTTAAGTCTGATTTTTAAGTGTAGACTTCAGATCTCCTGCAGTGAGTCTCGTTGCTGTTATCATGCTGAATACACAGGTTTATTAGTTTTATTAGTAGCTGTTGTACAGAGATCACGTGCACTGATTTAGACAGATGGTAGTTTAAAAATAGTGGCAGTAGAGAAAAAGACTTATCAAATTGTTGGATATCATGAATTAAATGTTTTGCACACAATGTCTAATCAAACAAATAGGAATGTCTGAAGTGAGTGAGGTGCAGGAGCTTCTTCAAACAGGCTATCTGAAGCTCAAATTTAAGACTTTTAAGATCTGCATAAAATGAATAGCATATGAGTGGGGTAGGGCAATATCTATGGTAACATATTAATCATTAAATTTACAGTTCAGATACAGGTTTTTAACAAAAACAAAATGTTTTATAAAATTATAATCACATTTCAGCTTTTAAACCATTATTAAGAAAATGGATGAGTCCAATGTATAAATTATTATATTAATTCAAACTATTAATATCAATCATTATTTTCATTAAGTAACACAATTTAATTTAATTTAATTTAAATGTATATTGAGATGATTTTCAGAATGGTGAACTGATAAACCGTAATACTGTGATATACTTTAGTTTTTACTACAGTAAACAGAGTATTTAAGTATATTATACCCTATACTGTAGTTGTAGAAAGGTAATTTGTTTATATTAGAATGGTTGTTATATCACAGCAACTATAGAATTACCACAACAAATTAATTCAAGTACTTTACTATAGCATTGTTCAAAAACACTATACTATTTACTATAAATTACTATAGTATTTTTTCAGGTGAGAATTATTCTTTCCGTCGCGTAATTTAAGACCTCTTGAAATCATAACTTTCTTGTACCATTTAAGACTTTTTATGGCCTTAAATTTTATAGAACTAAATTTAAGTCTTTTTAAGGACCCGCAGAGACCCTGTTCAGAGTTAAAAATATGAAAATCTAGTGGTTGAGGTTCCAGTGAGTGTGAAAACACCTCAAGATGTGAAATGATATTGAAAAGGGCCTTTCAATGTGATCGACTGACAACAACACATAACATACAAATCCAACAACAAGGGAGGAAACCAATGAAATCCATTCAGGGAAAGGGAGTAAACAGGAAATGGTACCTGCATTGTCGAGGTGTGGCCCTTCTCGGCACACACGTGTAATGGGGATCGGCCCCAACAGTCCATGGTGTTGATTTCAGCTCCTAGTAAAAGCAGGTCTTGTGCAATCAGGTGTTGATCTGCAGCAACACTGACTTGGAAGGCACTCTTGAGTGGAGGAAGTATGAGGTCAAATGAGTAATCGCATTTTTCTGTTTATGTTAATGACGGAGTGTGCACAGGTGTGTTCATTTCAGTGTTCGAAAATCAGCAAGATTTAAAGGTTTGCTTTGACCCACTGGTCAAACGGGAACGTTTTTTTTTGGCTATACCTGGTTGTTGTGTTCTTTTATATCCAGCATGCCGATGGCAGCCATTTTCCTGCCAAGGACATACGCCAGAGCTCTTCTGCCTTGGGCCACCGCGATGTGCAAGAACCTGAGAATCAGTCAACCATCAATGATTAATGCTATGTTCCTCTCAAGAACCAATAGAATAGCCTAACTGAGTTTTGCCATTTGTGAATCAATCCATAGACAGTTGAGATTTGAAGATTATTATGTAAAAAAATGTATGAAAGTGTACTCACGTGTCTCCATCCCCATCTCTAGTGGTGAGATCCACATAGCTCAAAGCAGCCAGTTTCTCCTCCTCGTGCTTTATCTGCCATTCAAAAAAGGACACTGGGGGTGCAGCAGTCATATTGAGGTTGGGCGCGCATGATGGGATGGAGTAAGTATACATGTTCTCCATGGACGGCAACAGATGGCAGACTGTGTAAATGGGGCTTTCAGCATCAGTGTACAAATCTTGAGGTGGACAACACACCGGCACTGGGCATCCTCTCACTGTCACAGATTCAATGGAGAGCCGCTCTTTGGACAGGACGTCACCAATATCCTCCAACATCTCAGTGTCACAAAACATGTTCTCACCTTGGTCACACAGAGACTAGGAGAGACAAGTGGTTTAAAACTTGGTATTGTGTATTCTGAACAGCTCTTGAAAAAGGGTTATGAAGCTCTATGCAGATTTGAGCAGGAAACTCTATATCAAACCCCAGCACAATAGCAACAAAACATAACATGAAGAGTCTCAGGACCGACTGTAGCTTTAGAAAGTTCAGAACCTCACAAGACTGTAAGTTTGGTCAACAGATTATCTCTTCTGATTTGAGAAAGTCTAGAATCACCTTCGCTCTACCCCAGTGTTTCTCAACTCCTCTAAAACATTCTGAGAGGTGGATCTCAAGAACTGGTGTTGAGAAATGCCATGATTCTTATTAAACTGTACAGCATAGAAAAACAAATCCCCACAAGTCTTTTCAAATAGAATTCTAGAAGATCTCACTGTTTTGAAATACCTCAGAAACCAGTGAAACTCTAGTGAGTGGGAAACAATGATATAAAAATCATCAGACAAATGAAGAGCAAAACATACTAGGACGTTTGCGTCTGTGACTCGCGGTCGTTTCACAGTAGAGAGAGAGACATTCTCCACTTCCCTCTTTGTTCTCTGCAGCACATGCGTTATGGCTGTAATGAAACAGAACTTTTTTTTCCCCAGTAACTTTTGCCATCTCCCTGTTACTATATACAAATCATAACTGCATACATGTATTTACCTGGACATTCAGTTTCAATTTGACATTGCTGAGCCTGTGGAGATTTACATAATGTAATATAATAAGAAATACAGAATTGTGGATTCATTAAAATCTGATGGAGCAAGTCATGTGTGACATAGCCCATTATGAAATACAACATAATGTAATATTATATGTACCTGAATCTCTTGGCGTTTCTGCATGATCAGCTCTTTGACAGTGTTCTTGACGCGCACACCTTGATACCGACTCAGTTTCCGCGCGCTGTGTTCTTCCACTTAGAAGGGAAATACTAATTAAACGTTAGTCATTTTAATTAGTTTAATTACGGTCCTCTGAAACCTACTGAAAACATTATCAAATGATTACACACGTCGTGTGTCTTTTGCCCGTCTATCCAACACCATAGATTTTATTCATTAACATTGTTTTTTTCTTTATACGGTCAAAGTAAATACACCAATTCAGTTTGGTTAATAAATAAAATAGTCTCATAATTATTCTTTTTCTTCCTACCGTTGACGCTGTTTTGGGGGCTACCCGCATTGCTCCAGCTCTGTTCCGAATCAGAGCTCGGAGATCCGACCGACAGATTCGGTTCTGATGGAGATGAATATCCGTAGAACGACAACAGGTGGACCGGACTTGTCATAACATCGCTGTCCCGGTCCAGAAGACCCGAGTAGCCCTCAGAAACTCTATCAATGATCATTTTTTTCTTGCTGTGACTCGCGTACGAGCGTTTGCTCTGAATGACGCGACGCAACGTTGACTGACTCAAAACTTATTTGCGAGTGACGTGATTCGTGATGTCAGGGCACTCCTTCAAACAAAAGAGCTATAATTAAACGTACAGACGTCAATAAGGTATTAAAGATAAAATTTATATTTGAGTACATAAAAAAAGAAAACGTTACTCTATGGAATATATTTCCCAATTGTATGTTTGATTCTCTAGGTGGCATTAAGTAAAAATGTAAAATTAAAACAATTTAAAGTGTTTAATGTTGACATTTCATCTGTGAGATGGTATTTGTGCGAGTAACGTAATCTCATTTAGAACCGTTTAGAGGTAAACGGATAAAATATTATCATTATTATAATAAATATTGATAAAATATTTTATAGTGTATATATATATATATATATACGGTGTTATAAGATGCGGTGTTATGCCACGTTGAATATCAACAGGTTATATGTAGCCTATATTTGTTTACTTCGTACTAAGGTTAGAATAATTTGCTTAGATCTAATATATATTAATATAAATATATATTGCGTGTGAGGGGCCCCCGCCTTGAACGGACCGGATTCATTCAAAATAAAACACTACCAAGCTGCCATTTAATTGATTGCATTTATTATTTTATTTTATTTTTTTGCCTTAAAATGAAATTATTAGGATTCATTTGGTCTTTAGATAAAAAAGTATGTTTATATTGTAAACTTGGATAATGAGCTCCATCTTGAGGTACTTGTCTTAATAAGAGAAGTGGATCTTAATCCTGGTTCTGGGGACCCCCTGCTCTGCATATTGTGCCATGGGGTGCTGTTAAAGAATCTGAAGCAATATTTATATATATATATATATATATATATATATATATATATATATATATATATATATATATATATATATATTTTTTTTTTTTTTTATACAGTGTGTATTCTGTAAAACTGATGAGCGAAATTGTGAATATTTCATACAATAGCTTTTTTTTGAACCATTGAAAAATGACAACATTGAGAATTTTCTAATGAACATGGTTCACAAAGTAATATGAAGTTAGCATTTCATACTTTATAAAATTACTTCTAAAGTGAACAATTAAAATATAATCAAAACATTCAATTTTGGTGCAGAAAACAAATAAATACATGTCTTTTAACTGTGTGCTAAAGTAATGATGGAAATTACCACAATGGTCAAAGTAAAACTTTATTTGCAAAAAAGATTTTTTAAATATATAACACACACACACACACACACACACACACACACACACACACACACACACACACACACACACACACACATATATATATATATATATATATATATAAAACACTTATGCCACACTGACCACTTGTTGCAGCACATACTGTAAATATCCAGATATACACATATAAAAATTTACAATAAAGGCTATTCAGCTTTCAAATGGTTGAAACTGGAGCAGACTATCATGTCAATTCACATTTATTTCACATACCTGCATACTTCTCTACAGTTCAAGGCTACTTCTGGTTGTGGTGTCCAGGTTGTACATTTAAAAGGAAACAAGTCAACTGGTAAGTGCACTGAAAGACCTTGGCACTCCGGGTATGTAAATATGTAAATACTTCAACGACTCTAACAGAAAGCTGTATACTGATTTCCCAACAGTGTAAATGTATTCTGTACTTCATGGTTAGAAAGAAAAGCGGCATCAGCCGCAAGTCATTTAAAAAAAAACTGAATTAATCATATCTTGTTCAATAGGTGTCTGACTGCTGAGAACATACATTATGTGTAATATGAAGATAAAAGGTGTGTCTATGTGTCTACTGAAGTTCAGTGAAAAAAGTTAGAATACGATCTTCAAGAAAGGTTGGGACACATCAGTCTGATAGAGCAGGCAATGAGACCTTCTCTGCTACCTTTTAGCCTGTCGGAAAAGGGCAGGACAATGGCTTGTCTTTACCATGAGGAGAGAAATCAGATGGCTCTTGAAGTGTTCATGTTCTGTCACCCGGTCCTTTATCCTCTTCCTCCTCCATGTCCTGTCCTTGAATAGATGAGAGATACTGCTCTAACAGACTGCCAGAATGACTGTCCCCAATGGCTGCCATCAGAGGCCCAATAGAGCACACTGTTTCTGGAGATCCAGTCGTGGCTGTGCTGCTCAGGCTGTTGTCCAGTGCTGCCTGTAGCTCTCCAGGGGAATGAAAACCAGACTCAGGGATGGAGATTTCAGTATGGATAGGAGTTGCTGCAGGAATGCTGGGATCTAATGCAATACTCTTTGCCACATTGAGCTGCTCGTTAATAGACGACTGCCACTCCAGCATGACCTGGAGCTGTTTGACAGAGAGAGCACGAAGACAAAAGTGAAAATTGTATATTTTGATGATTCATAGGCACTTATGTGATTTGTCATTTATTTTACAATCAGGGTTTCTATACATTTTCCTTTTTAAAATTCCTTACTTTTCCAGACTCAAATTTCCAAACCTCTCAGTAGATTTTCAGTCCATATTTAACATAAATGGTTAATAGAGCATTATTTTCAGATTTATATTTGGTATACAGTACAGTCTGTAAATATTTATTTTCTCAGGGTTTTTTCATTGATTTACTCAAAGTGACAACATACAGAGTCACTAAAAAAAAAAAAAAATTAACAAATAAAAAATACAGACTTTTACATGCACACAAGAACCTTTTTTGTGCCCTTGAGAAACTATTGACATGTGCATGGGAATGCTTAGCGTGCCCTCTTAGATAACATAAATGCCATCTTACTATAAATAAGACAATAGCATTGATGCACATGAATTAACAGCGCTCTTTACAGAATTATGAACAGAATTAACCTGCTCAATTTATTTATTTTTTTTAACGGTGGGGCACGTCTACTTCATGATGTGGGAAGATCTGCATAACTGCTCAAATGTTGTGCTTCGCGGTGAAAGCAAAACTATTATTCAGATGTGTACAGTGCATTTTACGGAGGACAAGGACTGTTTCCAGTAAAAGTAACCTACAATGCCAGTGTCTGTTTCTATAAAGTAAGGCAATTCCAACTTTGCAAGGACAGTCTGGCACTTCTGATTCATATTTAAATAATTTGCCACTGATGACTCAAACGTGAGTTTTGAGCAGTGTAGAGTAGTGCTTGTTGTTTTACGTTTCTCAGATCACAAATGCAGAGATGGTTTTGATTACGCAGTGCAATACGCAATGCGAAAAAGACAGTACAAGTCATTATAATCAATTATGTCCCCACTGGATGCAACAAATGCCTTTTTTGAAATGGGTTTTATTGTTTGTCTCTCATTGCTCCGGGACATGGCATCACAGTATATTAAGGGGCGTAACATTTCCGTCACACACTTGAGGTATTCAGTCAATCACAACGCACTGGATAGCTGGCCAATCAGCATACAGAACACATTTCATTCTAACATTGCAATCTAAAAACAAAAATCTGTTAGAATTACTGCACTCCTATTTAATTGTGCTCCATCTTTTTTGTCCCATGCAGCAGCTCTCGTTCACTGCAGTTTGTGCAGTTTAGCAGAGAATCGCGAAGCAGAAGGCTCATGCACTTTTGGAAATATTTCCAAGGCTTTCTAACATTTACAGATGGAGAATATACCTGTGAAATGTAAGTTATGCATTAAACAGAACATCTCAAACACATTAAAACTGTGTCTCTGTCAGCAGCACACGCAACCTTTCTATCAGAGCATATGACGGGCAGAGCCGCTTAAACTAATATCCAAACAAAACTGTAAACTATATCTTACCACTTTTTAAAGGCCTTAATATGAAGCTTGTTGTTTAGAACAACCTGGATTATGCACTTTCTCCACAGTATTTCAGTCTGTGTCCTCTCTATTTTCAGATGTGCTCGTATCAAACTACTGTATATTGACATCAATGGTATTGCCTCATATCGAATCGCTTATAAGTAAAATATTGTTTTATCGTACAAACTTGATATACCGCCCAGCCCTATCTTACGGAAGTACCTCTAATATCAAGGATGATGGCATACAATTTGCCAAGTTCAAGAGTCTATAAAAAAAAGACATGTACTTAAAAATAAATAAATAAATAAAAATAAAAAATAGAAAAAACCTTGTTTAAGAATTGGCTTTTATTAGGGCAGCATGTCATATTTCAAGACCTTAGGTCTATTTAAAGGCACATCCTGAAAACGGGCTGATGGTATAATAGGTGGCTCAGTGTGCATTGTCCTATATGCTAAATTCAATGGTTTCTTGTGGACATATAAAAGTCTGTATATTTTTATTTTATTTTGAAGTTATGTAATAGGGCGCTAAGAATATAGTGTGAAGAATCCCAAAATGCTTATAACCTGCATTTTGTACAATGAATAAGTGCACTTTGAATTCATTCAGTCATATTTGGAAGCACTAAACAGCTGCCATGAAACCTCTCTTCTTGTACTATACATTTATTTTCACTGAATTCTGAATTTTCTATTATTTAAAAAAAAAAAAAAATGGAGGCAAAAGTCTGGAAACAAAAATATATTTATATACTCTGCTTTCTTTTTTCCAGACTTTTCCAGACCTGGAAAATACTTAAATCAAATTCCATACTTTTCCAAACCCCCAGGAACCCTTGATAATATTGGCCTTACAGTGATAACATTAGTAGTTATTAGTCATGACCATATATTATGGTCATCTTCATACTGACCTGCTTCCACAGGAACTTCACAGCTTCTTCTTGCACACGTCTCTGTAGTTGATCTTCTTCTTGTTGCTTGCGCACTCTGCAATACATAATAGTTACAGCAAAATGATTCACACAGTTTAAGCTTACGTTATTGCTGAAGTTGTTTTATTGTTTGAACTAATCAGAAAACAGTGTTTAACAAATGTACCAGAATGATTCAGGACCATTAAGATAAAACTGAATCCCTTTCCTTCCTTTACACCTTATAACATGATGGGCAAACATGAGGTATTGAACAGTGAATTGTTTCACCAGTTCTACGGTCAAGTGAACAATGTGATCCTGCATCCTACGCAAGCGGATCTCAGCTCGCACTTCTTTGGCTTGTGGGTGACAGTACCGTGTCCTGTGTCCCCTCCACCAAGACTGAATCCTTACAGTTGCATCATGTGGTTCACATCGTTTTATTTCACACTGCAGCACAGCAGCTTTCTGTATCCCAGTCCAATTGGAATCCTCTACAGTACTGTTGTGTAACACAGCATCAGCATTTAATGCATGCTGCTGCCTGTTAATGTCGGAGCAGGCAGTTCTGTCAATTATTCTGTCAATTCTGTCAACATTATCTGATCCATATGTCAGAGTGATGACAGCTCTATCTACTGACTCTTCCTTGGATGGGTGGTACTGAGTGGATGTGGGAGGAGCCAGAGAATCATCAGACTCTTCTTCACCGCTGTCAGTAGCTGAAGCAGGATGAACAGCAGTGTTAAAGAGGAGAAAAGCAGACTCGGAGGACAACAGACTACAATGAAGCTTCTCCTCATCAGTATACACATCCTCCAGAGTTACCATGTCTTCAGTAGCAGGTGGAAGCCTGGCAGCAGCAACCATGGGTGGAGACACAGAGCCCGTCCACGTGTTTACCTGAATTCCTGGATCCATATCTATAATCATAATAGACAATGAATCACTACAGGAGAAACTGACATTAAAGACAAAGAAGGGGAGATTCATTAAGGATGAACTAGTGCCTGATTCATTAAAAAAATTATGTACATTCAATAACAACAAATTTTATTTCAGTCCTCACAAACAATTTTTTTATTAAATAAATAAATATACCTAATGACAAAAAAAAAAAAAAAAACCGGGGGAAAAAATATTTACTTACCCTTTTTACATATTTGTCTAATGAGCATAACGTTTCTCATTGGATTTAATTTATGCATAATAAACAGAATTTCTTTTTCAAAATGTGCATACATAATTACAAAGGTACATATTTCAGAGGTTAATACAATAGTTATTATAATATTACACAATATTACATACACAAATTATTTATATTAAGTTATAATTATCTCAGGTTACATTATAATCCTCCACGTCCACTGCGTTCTCAAAACTCAGGCAATTTGATAATACCTAGAATATCAAAATCAACTGCGGGCAGCAGATCCTTTTTCTATTTGGCGCCTAAACTCTGGAATAACCTACCTAACATTGTTTGGGAGGCAGACACAGTCTTGCAGTTTAAATCTAGATTAAAGACCCATCTCTTTAACATATAACACACGCCGCCGCCATGCAAAGCCCGTCCTCCACGCCGCTTGCGGACATTATCTCTTCCCTCGTGGTCCTCCACCGCGAGCAACAGCAGGCGCTGCTGGATCTGAGGACCGATCAGGAGCGACGGTTCCAGGCCATCGTCCAGGCCCAGCAGGAGGACCGCGAGAGGTTCCGGGGCTGGTTCGATCGGGAGGTTCGCGCTGAGGCCGCCGGGCCGCCCGCCATGCACCTGCCACTGCACAAGATGGGGGCCCAGGATGATCCGGAGGCCTTCCTGGAACTTTTTGAGAAGGCGGCCGAGGTCTGCGGGTGGCCCCGTGAGCATTGGCCGGTGCGCCTCATTCCCCTGCTCTCCGGCGAGGCCCAGGTGGCCGCACAACAACTTCCAGTGGCGAACCTCCTGGTCTTCGACGACCTGAAGAGGGCCATCCTCCAGCGGGTTGGCCGATCGCCCGAACAACACCGGCAACGCTTCCGCTCCCTGGACTTGGGCGTGGCCGGCCGACCCTTCGCGTTGGCCCAACAGCTCCGGGACTCCTGCCGCAAGTGGCTACTGGCCGAGGGAAGCGACGTGGAGCGTGTCGTCGATCTGGTGGTGCTGGAGCAGTTCATCACTCGGCTCCCCAAGAAGACGGCCGAGTGGGTCTAGTGCCACCGCCCCGCGCTGGAATCGGCCATCCACCTGGCGGAGGACCACATGGTGGCGTGCCCAGGGGTCGGCACACCCCCACCTACTAACTCTCTCTCCCCTTCTCTCTCTCCCCCTTCTCTCTCTCGCCCTGTCCCTCTCCCTAGGTCCCGTCCACCTGGCCCTCCTCGTGTCCCGCCCCGGGGGGCGGAGCGGGACGGACCAAGGCCGCTTCGCGAATACAAGGGCCACGACCAGGGGGGCGGGCCTCGGGGCTGCGGGAGGGGACAGTACTTCCGTCTCTCCGCTCTCTCCACGCCAATTCCCCTCTCCACTCCCTGCCATTGGGGCGGCGGCTAGGTCTGGGCTGGCTTGTTGGCGTTGCGGGGACCCGGAGCATTTCGTGGACAGGTGTCCAGTGATGGAGGTGGAGATAATGGTCCGGGTCCCGGACGACCCACGGGCCACCCCCGGTCAGGCTGGCGAGTACCAAATACCCGTGAGTATCAAGGGGGGTACATATCCGGCCTTGGTGGATTCAGGATGCAACCAAACCTCAATCCATCAAAGCCTGGTTCAACCGGGGGCGTTGGATACAAGCCGCGTGGTTAAGGTGCGGTGTGTACACGGGGATGTGGTGGAATATCCGGTCGTCCCAATTTGGATTCAATTTCGGGGACAAAAACATAGTGTGGAGGTGGCGGTTAGTCCCCACCTCCGGCATCCAGTAATTTTGGGGACGAATTGGCCCGCGTTTACGGTTTTATTGGGGTCGTTATGTGCGGATGCCTCTTGGGGAAATAAGGCACGGAAGGAGACCGCGCGGGTGCAGGTGGGGGAAACTGAGCCAGGACCGCTGAGGCCGGCTTCAGGGCAACCAAGCGGAATCGGGAGACTAACTCTCTCTGAGCACGATGACTTTCCCCTGGAGCAGTCTCAGGATGAGACACTAAAACATGGCCAGCCTCTCTGACTGGCCCTTCCGCTCTCCTATCCCTATTTTGCCATTTTAAAAGACCGGTTGTATCGAGTGACCCAAGACGCTCAGACAAAAGTAAATACAACCCAGTTGTTAGTTCCAAAGAGCCGCAGAGAAATGCTTTTCCATGCGGCTCATTCTAATCCTATGGCGGGCCATTTGGGACAGGCAGCCTCACTAAATCGCCTCATGACCCGATTCTTCTGGCCGGGCATTCATGACAACGTGCGCAGGTGGTGCGCCTCTTGTCCAGAATGTCAGTTGGTGAACCCACCGGCCGCCCCAAAAGCGCCGTTGTGCCCTCTCCCATTAATGCAGGCCCCCTTCGAAAGAATTGGTATGGACCTCATCGGGCCATTAGAGCGATCGACAAGAGGACATCGCTTTGCATTAGTCATAGTTGATTATGCAACACGATATCCTGAAGCAGTGGGCCTCCGCAACATTTCCGCTAAAAGTGTTGCGGATGCCCTGTTTCGTCTTATCTCCCGGGTGGGGGTTCCGAAAGAAATCCTTACTGATCAAGGCACGGCGTTTATGTCACATACGCTACGCGAACTATACGGATTGTTGGGCATTAAGTCGATTCGAACGAGCGTCTATCACCCACAAACGGACGGCCTGGTCGAACGATTTAATCGCACTCTTAAATCCATGATCCGTAAGTTCGTTCAGGAAGACGCCAAAAATTGGGATAGGTGGCTAGAGCCCTTGTTATTCGCTGTGCGAGAGGTCCCACAAGCCTCCACGGGGTTTTCCCCCTTCGAGCTTCTCTATGGACGCCAGCCCCGGGGGGTGCTTGACGTTCTGAGAGAAACTTGGGAGGAGGGACCATCTCAGGGCAAAAACGAAATTCAATACGTACTGGACTTGAGAACAAAACTCCACACATTGGGGCGGCTATCAAGGGAGAATTTATTGCAAGCCCAGGACCGCCAGAGTCGGCTGTATAACAGGGGAACTAGGAAACGCAAATTTTCACCGGGAGAGAAAGTACTTGTATTACTCCCAACGTCGAGCTCTAAATTATTGGCTAAGTGGCAGGGGCCGTTTGAGGTCGCACGCCAAGTCGGGGATCTCGATTATGAGGTAATACGGTCCGATAGGAACGGGTCGCATCAGGTTTACCATCTCAATCTCCTGAAAAAATGGAATGAGGCGGAATCAGTGATGTTGGCAACGGTGATTGGGGGGGAGGATGATCTCGGACCAGAGGCGACTCTCAAACCACAATCCCTCGCCCTGGCTCCAGGTGGAGATCACCTCTCGCCGTGCCAACTCACTGATTTAACGAAGTTACAGGCAGATTTTGCCGATGTCTTTTCGCCCCTACCGGGCCGTACTAACCTTTTTCAGCAGCATATTGAGACCGAGCCGGGCGTGGTAGTTCGCAGCCGGCCGTATCGCTTACCTGAGCACAAGAAAAAAGTAGTTCAGGCTGAATTAGGCGCTATGCTTGACATGGGGGTAATAGAAGAATCCAACAGTAACTGGGCGAGCCCGATAGTTTTAGTTCCGAAAACGGACAGCTTAGTCTGGTTCTGTGTGGATTATCGCAAGGTGAATGCTGTGTCGAAGTTCGACGCGTATCCAATGCCGCTGGTTGACGAGTTGCTTGATCGGTTAGGCACGGCTCGCTTTTATTCAATATTGGACTTAATGAAGGGTTATTGGCAGATCCCCTTGTCTCCATTATCCCGAGAAAAAACAGCTTTCACAACACCGTTTGGTTTACACCAATTTGTTACCCTTCCCTTTGGCTTGTTCGGGGCGCCTGCAACCTTTCAGCGCCTCATGGATAGAATCTTGCGGCCCCATGCTGCATATGCGGCTGCCTACCTGGATGATATCATTATATTCAGTAATGATTGGCAGCAGCATATGCAGCATCTGAGGGCTGTTCTGAGGTCGCTGAGAGGAGCGGGCCTCACGGCCAACCCAAATAAGTGTGCGATTGGGCGAGTGGAAGTAAGGTATCTGGGCTTACACTTGGGGCCTTGACAGGTGCGTCCCCAAATTGATAAGACAGCCGCTATTGCGACCTGCCCACGTCCCAAGACCAAAAAGGAGGTGAGGCAGTTCTTGGGGCTGGCGGGATATTATAGGCGGTTTATTCCTAATTATTCGGACCTCACCAGCCCCTTGACTGACCTCACTAAAAAGGAGGTGCCAGATACGGTCCAGTGGACGGAGCCGTGTCAGCAGGCTTTTACCCAGGTCAAGGCTGCTCTATGTGGCAGGCCGTTATTACACTCTCCTGACTTTTCTCTCCCTTTTCTGTTGCAGACAGACGCGTCGGACAGGGGGCTGTCCTGTCCCAGGAGATAGAGGGGGAGGAACGGCCGGTGCTGTACATTAGCCGCAAGCTCTCAAAGAGAGAGGCTAAGTACAGCACCATTGAAAAAGAATGCCTGGCCATCGGCTCCGCTGCAGTGGCTCCACCGCATGAAGGATACCAACGCGTGGATCACTCCTTGGTATCTAGCTCTTCAGTTTTTTAAATTCAAGGTGGTCCACAGGCCGGGTGTTCAGATGGCGGTGGCTGACTTCCTCTCCAGAACCGAGGGGGGGGGGTGTGGGGGGGTGGTCTGCAGGCCGGACGGCTCCCCAGCCTGAGTCGGGTGGTGGGGGGTATGTGGCGGGGGGGGGCGTGGTTTAGCGAAGTCTGCAGCGGGAGAGAGGATCAGGAGACGAGCGGTAAGTGAGTGGTTTGGGCAGAAATTATTATCACCTGTTTCTTGTTCTAGTAATTGGCGTGGAGAGGGTATAAAACGCCAGGAAAGACGGAAGCAAGTGAGAGAGAGTGGGACTGCTGACGGAAGCCGAGACCGGAAACCGGAAGCCGGAAAGCGAAAGCACCGAGTGAACGCAGCAAAATAGAAGTCACCATATGGTGTTAGAAAACGTTTGTTTTATTTTATGTTAATAAATATACGTCAGCAGTCCAGCCGACCCCTTGTCCTCTTCCTTACCCACACGAACTCACAACACACAATAATATGCTTCTAATATCCAAATCCGTTACATTTTTAGGCTGCATTAATTAGGTAAACCGGAACCGGGAACACTTCCCATAACACTCTATGTGCTTGCTACATCATTAGAAGAATGGCATGTACGCTAATATTAGTCTGTTTTTTTCTCATTCCGAGGTCACTGTAGCCACCAGATCCGAGGGTCATTGCAGTCACCCGGATCCAGTATGTATCCAGACCAGATGGTGAATCGGCGCCTATGTAGAAAGGACCTCTACAGCCCTGAAAGACAGCGGAGTCCAGGACAACTAGAGCCCTAAATACAGATCCCCTGTAAAGACCTTTTCTCAGACGACCACCAGGACAAGACCACAGGAAACAGATGATTCTTTTTCAATTCAATTCAATTCAAGTTTATTTGTATAGCGCTTTTTACAATACAAATCGTTACAAAGCAACTTTACAGAAAATTATGTTTCTACAGTATTTAGTAGTAGCTAGTAGTTTGTGCACGTTTGACAGGATTTTAGAAAAAAAAAAATAATAATAATAATACAAGACGTAGTCAGCTAGACGATGAACTATCAATATTAGTAATTAATAGTTATTATATGATGCAGTCACACATTTAGCAATAATTGTTAGTTCTGTTTTTTTTTTCAGGGTTTCTGCAGGGTATAATAAGTCAAATTTAAGACTTTTTAAGACCTTTTTATGACCATTAGGATTTGAATTTATGACCTACACGATATACGATAAATAACTTCAGTCATTAAAATTCCTTTCAAATGTCTTTTTTTATTATTGACTTTCATTGAAAGTAACACGCTTTATTATTTAAAGAGTTATTCTATTATTTCTTAAGATTAAGAAACTGAAGTCTTCACCTTCTATTTCTTGAGTATTAAGAACACAGGAACACTTAAAGGTCCCCTTCTTCGTGATTCCATGTTTTAAACTTTAGTTAGTGTGTAATGTTGTTGTTAGAGTATAAATAATATCTGTAAAATTCTAAAGCTCAAAGTTCAATGCCAAGCGAGATATTTAATTTAACAGAATTTGCCTAAAAAACGACGCGTTTGGACTACATCCCTCTAGTTCCTGCCGTAATAACGTCACTAAAACAGTTTTTTTGACTAACCACCGCCCACATGAATTCACAAACAGGGGGCGTGGTCTTGTTGCGCTCCGACGGAGAAGAAGGAAGAGCTGTTTGTGTTTGTCGCCGTGTTGTTGAAACGCTGTTTTTTTCATCTCTGAGTCCAATCATCTTTGTTTGGGCTTCCCAGGAACGCTGTACTTTGAGATTAATGATTACAATTTATGTTTAACTCGGTTCCCGAAAATTATAATTCACATGTAAAACTATGTGCAGCTCATTTTGGTGAAGACAGCTTGCTGAGGACAACTTTCTCAATCTCAATCAGTTTAATGCTGGATTTGCACAAAGATTATTCTTGAAAGATGGAGCACTTCCCTCTTTGTCTGGAGAAGGCGTTGTTTATGGACCACAACCGGTAAGTGTATTTTATTATTTAAGTTGGTGCGTTTAACAGTTTCTGTAACTTATTACACAAAGGGCAACGCTGTTTAGCTTTGTTAACTACTTGTAAGGGCTGTGCAAAAAAACGAATGCGGTTTTCATGCGCATCTCGTCAGTAAAAACGCTCCTCCTGTGACTATAAATACATCTCCAGCACGTGCGTTCTAGCCCAATCGCATTACCAGGAGGGCAGCCTGCTCTCAGCTGCTGTCACGTCACAACACAGGAACCGCTGGCCCAATCAGAACCCGTTACGTATTTCTGAAGGAGAGGCTTCATAGAACAAGGAAGACATCAGCCCGTTTTTGTGACAGTGAAAACAGCAGTATACAGATAGGTGAATTGTGTGAAAAATACGGTGTTTTTTTTACACGCGAAACATGAACACATGTTATATTGCTCATTGTAAACACAATCAAAGCTTCAAAAAAGTGCGTAAAACGTGACCTTTAACAATTGTAACATTATAAAGTTACATTGTAAAGTAACAATTATTTTATGGCATTACTTTCCAAAATAACAAGTGTTATTGGTGTTTGGTCACAGTATTCAACACCCACAGGCAGGGCCGTAGCTGGGGTCAGCGGGGACCCAGTGAAGGTTGTACCAGTGGGCCCTGTTTGAAATTGTTTAATTTATATGTTCGTTCATTTTTATTTCTTTTTGCTATTTACACAATGTTTAAGTTTTTTTCAAGTTTGTAGGTGTCAAGGTACAGAAACCGAATAATTAAATGTAAAATAGCACTGGATAGTCTTCAATGTAAAAATGTAATATACAATCAAATCAGACACCTTGAACATTTCTCACGTTATTAGTTTATTTGATATTGCTTCTAAAATGGTTATAAAATATGACAAGAACTTAGAGTTAAACTATGTCAGAACAAATTTGTCTTGATAATGTCATAACTTTGATAGATATGTACATAATCAACCAAAACTACAGACAACTGTTATTATGACAATATTTACACAACTATCAATACTTTGTTGACCAATTACCAAGCAATGCTTCATTTTGTTCAGACTGTGGTGTGAAAAGCTTGCATTAGCAATTCAGAAAAAAACACATAAGCAATAAATGGTGCTTTATAAGGTGCTGAATAATTTTTGTTCCCAATTTTATATATAGATAGATAAAATATTTATATCTATCTATTTCACTAGTAGTTCACTGTATGAAGATTCCTAGGGTATCTTCAAGGGATACCCAAACCCTAAAGGTTAGAGAAAAACGTACTGTACCATGGTATAACAGTAATACTCACTCTCTCAAGAAAGTAACTCATAGTCTTGAATGCAAATGGAGAAAAACTAACTTAGAAGTTTTTAGAATTGCATGGAAAAACAGTATGTCCAGCTATAGACAGGCTCTAAAAACTGCTAGGGCAGAGCATATACACAAACTCATTGAAAATAACCAAAACAATCCAAGGTTTTTATTTAGCACAGTGGCTAAGTTAACAAATTACCAGACGCCACCTGATTCAAATATTCCACCAACGTTAAATAGTAATGACTTTATGAATTTCTTCACTGATAAAATAGATAACATTAGAAATACAATAGCGAATGTAGATTCTACAGCGTATAATACTTCAGTTTCATCCATCGCACCCAAAGATAAACTTGCAGTGCTTTACAAATATAGGACAGGAAGAGCTAAATAAACTTATCACTGTATCTAAACCAACAACATGTTTATTAGATCCTGTACCCACTAAATTACTGAAAGAACTGTTACCTGTAGCCGAAGAACCGCTTCTCAATATCATTAAAGGGGGGGTGAAATGCTCGTTTTCACTCAATATCCTGTTAATCTTGAGTACCTATAGAGTAGTACTGCATCCTTCATAACTCCAAAAAGTCTTTAGTTTTATTATATTCATAAGAGAAAGATAGTCTGTACCGATTTTTCCCGGAAAAACACGAGTGGCTGGAGGCGTGACGTGTGGGCGGAGCTAAAGAATCACGAGCACCAGTAGGCTTTTGTGTTGAGCGCGTCTGGAAGCTGTGACACCGTGAGGACAAAACCAACCAAAACAAACCATGGCTAACAGTCAGATTCAGCGTATATTTATGATCCAGAATCCGATCCAGAGGCTGAAATTGAACAAGAGCAGCATCAGCAATCAGTCTCTATGTGGTATGTAACGTACTGAAACTGTATATATTTGCTTAGCGGTTTTGGAAAATGACTAAGTTCCACTTTGTCATCTTTTTTTTTTTTTAAGCTGTACATGTGGAAAGTGCAGTTTGATGACAACATCGTATGTTGTTTACTTGATGTGCTTACGCGCCGATAGCTAAGTTAACAACACAGAGATATTTGAAGCAGTTTTACTCGTGCAGTTTGATGACAACATCGCATGTTGTTTACTTGATGTGCTTACACGGCGATAGCTAAGTTAACAACACAGAGATATTTGAAGCAGTTTTACTCGTGCAGTTTGATGACAACATCGCATGTTGTTTACTTGATGTGCTTACACGCCGATAGCTAAGTTAATAACACAGAGATATTTGAAGCAGTTTTAAATCACCGCATGCGGTTCCAACACACGATCGTGACCCTTCTTCGTTGGGACTGCATTATCCTTAAGAAATAAACGATGTGCAAATCCGGCATCAAACTGGACCTTGTTTGTAAAACAAGCATCTTCGAAATGCAGGGGAACAAACACAAACACTTGCACAACTCCGTTGATGCTCTGTAAAAATAAACTCCATCCACTGGTCCCTTAATGCTGTTTCTCTTTTGGTAATCTGTGCAGGGTTGTCTTGCCCTGGCAACCAAAAACACACTCCTTTTGTGACATTTCGCGACGCTCTCGCTCTGATCAGTGAAGTCTGTTGTGCTCTCAGTGCTGTGCTATACGGGAGCGCGCGCTCTTCCGGCAGACGTGCCCTCAGGACCCATATAAGGAAATTCCGCTCCATCTAACATCACACAGAGCCATACTCGAAAAAAAACTTTCCGAATCTTGTGACAAACCGGAAGTAGTATTTTTGGAACAGAAATACTCCTTCAAACGTACAACTTAATTTTTGAAACTTTGCCCATGTTTAGCATGGGAATCCAACTCTTTAACAGTGTAAAAAACTCAGTATGCATGAAATAGCATTTCACCCCCCCTTTAACTCGTCGTTATCTTTAGGTCATGTCCCAAAACCATTCAAGCTGGCGGTTATCAAGCCTCTTATTAAGAAACCAAAACTAGATCCTAGTGTACTGGCAAATTATAGGCCTATTTCAAATCTTCCATTTATGTCTAATATTTTAGAAAAAGTTGTGTCTGCTCAATTGAGCACCTTCCTGCATAAAAATGATCTGTATGAAGAATTTCAGTCAGGTTTTAGGCCCCACCATAGCACAGAAACTGCACTTGTTAAAATTACAAATGACCTGTTCCTTGCATCAGATCAAGGCTGCATCTCATTTCTAGTCTTACTTGATCTTAGTGCTGTGTTTGACACCATAGATCATGACATACTCATAGATAGATTACAAAACTATACAGGTATTCAAGGGCAGGCTCTAAGATGGTTTAGATCCTACCTGTCCGATCGCTACCATTTTGTTTACTTAAATGGGGTGTCATCTCATTTATCATCAGTAAAATATGGAGTGCCACAAGGATCCGTCCTAGGTCCCCTTCTATTTTCAATATACATGTTGCCCCTTGGTAATATTATTAGAAAATACTGAATTAGCTTCCACTGTTATGCTGATGATACTCAGCTATATATCTCAACAAGACCAGATGAAACTTCCCAATTATCTAAGCTAACAGAGTGTGTTAAAAATGTAAAAGATTGGATGACAAATAATTTTCTCCAATTAAATTCGGATAAGACAGAGATATTAATTATTGGACCAAAAAACACTACACAGAATCTTTTAGATTACAATCTGCAACTAGACGGATGTACTGTTACTTCCTCTACAGTCAGAAATCTGGGTGTTATATTAGACAGCAATTTGTCTTTTAAAAATCATATTTCCAATGTTACAAAAACTGCATTCTTCCATCTTGGAAACATTGCCAAGCTAAGCCTAGAAAAGCTAGTTCATGCATTTATGACCTCTAGACTGGACTACTGTAATGCACTTCTAGGTGGTTATCCTGCTTCGTCAATAAACAAGCTACAGGTAGTCCAAAATGCAGCAGCTAGAGTCCTTACGAGGTCAAGAAAATATGATCATATTACCCCAATTTTACAGTCTACCACGCTACAACCCATCACGCACCCTAAGGTCAGAAAAAACGCTGGACTTTTGGTAGTTCCAAGGCTAGCAAAGTCCACTAAAGGAGGTAGAGCTTTCTCACATTTGGCTCCCAAACTCTGGAATAGCCTTCCTGATAATGTTCGGGGTTCAGACACACTGTCTCTGTTTAAATCTAGATTAAAAACACATCTCTTTCGCCAAGCATACGAATAATGTATCTTTTAAATTGTTAGTGTAGTTGCATCTGATCAAATGTGCATTTTTATTCATTAGCTTGGGTTAAGCTAATTTTACTTTGTTGGATCAGCAGCTATGCTAATGATGTCTCTATTTTGTTTCTATGTTTTGCCACAGGACTAGGATTTACACAAGCTCCAGTCTGGATCCAGAACACCTGAGAAGAGATGATGCTGACCCTCAGAGGACCCCAGATGATGCTAACCTTGAATCAACAAACCAGGGTTTCCGCGGGGTCATAAAAAGTAATAAATTTAACAATAAGAATTTAAGGCCATAAAAAGTCATAAAAATGTCTGGATTTTCCATACAAGGTCATAAAAAACATTTAGCCACGTCTTAAATTGATATGCTAGTCCATTAATTTGTTCTTCCATCAAAATGTGCTCGCAGCGGCAATGGCATTCATTTGTTTCACCTGTTGTAGTTCTGTATGAGGAATCTGGGTGGTATCACACTGGTATCACAGCGTTGCAGAACTACAAGGTCCATGCGGCAGCATACAGACTTGTCAGAAGGACTTTCAAAGAAACCAGCGCGAACTCCGAACATACTGTATCATAATGAGTCACTGCTTAAATTAATTGAAATCATCCTGGCTCTCACAATGGGAAAATGTACCTTAAACGATCTATGGCTTGAAGAAGGTGCATTTAGTAGCTGGCTCAAGCCCATCGCTAACAATCGGTATGAGAGAGTCGCGTATCACGGACAGTCCCTCCAGCACATGAACGAACAAATACTAATCGCAGTTTTGAACAAACAAAAGGATGTGAAAGAGCCCAATTCAGTACCACAGTGTTTAGGTGTTTAGGGCTCACGCTGAGAAAGGCGTCTCAAAACGCTTGTACACCGAATTTGCTTCTTTTTGCTCTTGTGCCGACAAATACATACAAAATGTGTCAAAATACCCGCCTTGGAAAGCATGCTCGAAAAAACTTATTTATTTGTCAGTTATTTCTTAAGTGAAAGTAAACAGTTGAGGAAAAAGATGCGTTCATCGTCTCTTAAAGTGACCGCGCCTAATTTAGCTACTGGCTGCTGTAATGTTAATCCAAGAAAATGAAAGAAAAATCACTCACTGCTCTTGACTTCATTACTTTGTAGTTTTAACAAGAATTTAAGCACAGTCAAACCAAAAATTATCCAGACTCCAGATATAATTTTTGATATACATATTTTACTAGTAGGTACAGGACACAAATACATTTATGTAAGTGAGTATAAGCAAACTGTGACATATTATACCCAAGATTCTTTTGCACAATCTGACTTTGCTGCAGCCTGGAATTGAACTGCTGGTTTCATCTGGTCAGAGGAGAACTGGCCCCCCAACTGAGCCTGGTTTCTCCCAAGGTTTTTTTTCTCCATTCTGTCACCGATGGAGTTTCGGTTCCTTGCCGCTGTCGCCTCTGGCTTGCTTAGTTGGGGTCACTTCATCTACAGCGATATCGTTGACTTGATAGCAAATTAATGCACAGACCACTGATCTATAATATAGAACTGGATTGCTCATGACATCATTAAAGTGAAGCTGCCATGCCGCCATATTGGTAATCCCTAGTGTGCGTAAACATTCCATTGAATTAATAGGAATTTGTATGATTGTAATGAGAAAACATCACCTAAAAAGTCAGCGTTTATAAATATGAAGTATCTCTGTACATTATTACAATGCAAACACCCTAGGCATGTAAACGGTTATTTTTTAAGTGTCGGGAATTTCCCCTACTTATTAAAAAGCTACATTCATTACAGTAGTGAGCATGAACATGATGAACATCAGACGGACACGACCTCAACACATATAACAAAGACAAAGTGTTCGTTCTGAAGTCTGAATTTATTCAGAGAAAGAACTGACTACCGTATTTTCCGGACTATAAGTCACACTTTTTTTCATAGTTTGGCTGGTCCTGCGACTTATAGTCAGATGTGACTTATTTATCAAAATTAATTTGACATGAACCAAGAGAAAACATTACCGTCTACAGCCGCGAGAGGGCGCTCTATGCTGCTCAGTGCTCCTGTAGTCTACCACTGAAAACATAGAGCGCCCTCTCGCGGCTTTAGACGGTAATGTTTTCTCTTGGTTCTTGGTTCTAAATAAATGCAACTTATAGTCCAGTGCGACTTATATATGTTTTTTTCCTCATCATGATGTATTTTTGGACTGATGCGACTTATACTCAGGTGCGACTTACAGTCCGAAAAATAAGGTATATACAGTACGGATTTAAAGACATAAAGCTTTATTTCCCAGATAGTAAGTTAAGCTTTTCATTTAATTATAAAGCAATATTAACAACATAATTGTATTATTCATTGTAATAAATTAAAATCCATTTCTGATACTAATACGTTCATGTTTAATAATTCCTGAATAATTATGTTCATATAGAAATAAGGTATATTTTGTGTTGGATCAGTTACCTGTGTCATCAGTGCGCAGCAGACACACCCACCTAAACGATTTAAATATATCACTTATCCTGCCCCAAAAGATCATAAACACTGCAGATAACATCTGAAATAAACATTAATTTATTACACATAACATAAAAACGAGTCCCGTTTGACTGATTTGCTTCAAATCGAGTTATTTTAGGACAGCGTTTTGAATGTAACTCAATGGTGTTCTCTGCTGGTAGGGATTAGTAAAATGGCGGATCGAACACTTCCAGTGGCTTTCACTGCCTGTTGGCAGTTTAGAATGCGATGAGTGATCCAGTCATATATATATAGATCAGTGGCACAGACACTATTTAAACTGAACAGAGATAACATCACTGAATTCAATGATGAACTGCCTTTAACTGTCATTTTGCATTATTGACACACTGTTTTCCTAATGAATGTTGTTCAATTGCTTTGACTCAATGTATTTTGTCTAAACGCTATATAAATAAAGGTGACTTGACTTGACTAGAGATATAACGATTAACTGCAAGCCGGTTGAAAATCAATTCAAATATGTGATGATTCAAACCGATTGAGATGCTAAACAAATTCAATTCGATTTATTTAGGGTTAAAAGTTTATAGAAATGCATGTCTGAAGGAAACTTACTGTTTTTAGAAAAGTTTAGGAGTCTGAGTCATCGGACTCGGAGAATACCCGGCCGTGATCAGACACTGCTTGTGTTTTTTGTAACTTGCAACTTGTAAAATTAATAAAAGAAAAGTGTGAGCCAAAAAAAGCGATCTCTCTCTCTCTGTCGTTAGAAGCAGAGCGCGCAGTTAATGCAAGTGCACGCACGGTAATAATGCTTGCAGACTTGTGGTCGAGACAGAAGCCCACCTGACTCTGGAAGGTCAACGGTGACTAGCCCTGACTCCGGAAGGTTAACGGTGACTAGCCCTTACTCTAGAGGGTCACTGAGCACCTGACTCGACTCTGGAGGGTCCACGAGCATCTGACTCGACTCTGGAGGGTCCCCGGGAACCTGACTCGACTCTGGAGGGTCAACGGGAACCTGACTCGACTCTGGAGGGTCAACTCTGGAGGGTCAACGGGAACCTGATTCAACTCTGGAGGGTCAACGGGAACCTGACTCGACTCTGGAGGGTCAGCTGTGGCTGTCATCCCGTGCAGAGGCGCTGGGTAAGCAGCCATCTTGTGCCATGTCTCTGGACTGGCGGCCATCTTGGGCCGTGTCGCTGGACCGGTGGCCATTTTGGGCAGTGGCGCTGGACCGGCGGCCATCCTGGGCATTGGCGCTGGGCTTGAAAATATTTAACTTTAAATATTTAGCTCTCCGCTCCACCATCCTGGCTGGGGAACGGGAAACATCAAAAGACATACCGCTGGATCGTTGTCTTGATGGAGTCCTTCTGTGACGTTCGGGACCCAGTGAAACACAGTGAGAGAGAGATCCAAGTGCAGGTATGTTTTTATTAGGGTAATCCAAAACGTAATCCAAAACAAACCAGGGTCAAAACCAGAAAACAGTCCAAACATACAAACAAAGAAGGAACAGGAAGGGAACAGGAACAGGAACTCGGAAGGTGAGGAACTCGGGAGACGAGAAGACTGGTTACGACATGAAATGGAAAGTAAGGACTCCATAAAGACAAACAGGAAAAGACGAGTAAGTATAGGAAGGCTAATGACTAATAAGTGAAGACACCTGGTGCAATTAACCGGAGTGCAATTACTGTGATGAAGGGACAAGGCTAGTGGGAATTGTAGTGCCTATGGTGAAGTGCCTAAGGGGAAGTGAGCCCACTAGTGGACACCCAGGGAAGCAAAGACTAGACAGCTTGACAGTTTGTAAGATGCTCAATTGGTACTAAGAGGCCCAAAGTGTGCCAAGAAAATATCCCCCACACCAATACACCACCACCACCAGCCTGAACCATGGAAAGAGGGATCCATGTTTTCAAGTTCTTTATGCCAAATTCTGACCAAACCATCTGAATGTTGCAGCAGAAATCGAGACTCATCAGACCAGGCAACGTTTTTCCAATCTTCTATTGTGCAATCTTGGTAAGCATGTGCGAATTGTAGCCTCCATTTCCTGTTCTTAGTTGACAAGAGTGGCACCTGGTGTGGTCTTCTGCTGCTGTAGCCCATCTGCTTCAGGGTTTGACATTTTGTGCATTCAGAGATGGTATTCTGCAGACATTGGATGAGTGGTTATTTGTGTTACTGTTGCCTTTATATCATCTCTAACCAGTCTGCCTATTCTCCTCAGACCTTTAACATCAACAAGGCATTTTCATTCACACAACTTCCACTGACTGGATTTTCTCTTTTCCGGACCATTCTTTGTAACCCTAGAGATGGTTGTGCATGAAAATCCCAGTTAATCAGAACTTTTTAAAATATTCTGCCCGTCTGGCACCAACAACCATTCCATGTTCAAAGTTACTTAAATCCCCTTTCTTCCCTATTATGATGCTTGGTTTGAACTTCAGAAAGTCATCTTCACCACATCTAGATGCCTAAATGCATTGAGTTGCTGCTATGTGATTGGCTGATAAGAAATTTGTGTTACCAAGCAATCGAACAGGTGTGCCTAATAAAGTGGCCAATGAGTGTATATAATAAGATTTGATAAAAAAAAAAAAAAAAAAAAAAACAAATTGGGGGGGTTTATTACTGCAATAGATTCAGACATTATTACATTATTACATAATTACATTATTTATATGTGGTGCCCACCATAATTTATGTTAAATTATAACACCCAGAAATCTATTTTCATACACTCTTTTAAAACAAATTGTTCAATTTCCACTGCATTCAGAAACGGTTCCAAAATTATCCCTAAACAATATAAATTTGTCTCATCAGCAAAAAAAACATTTTGTAATATTTTAGACACTTTAAATTTTTCATTTATATACAGTACAAACAATTTGTGGCCTAGCACCAAATCTTGTGGAAATGCCACAGTGACTTTCATTAAATCTGATTTAACATTACACCAAGAGAAGGCTTTTGCTTTTATATCTCTCTCCAGTATCATTATAAATAAACTGTAATAAATATGCTTTAAGTTTTAATTTTATGTTGTTTTGATTTTACCTTCTGGGATTTGATCTGGATTTCCCCATTGAGGTTAAAGTTCAATCACAAACAACAAGCCATAAAGACAAGATGGCAGGCCCCGCCATTGTAAATGTGAAAACATTACATAACATAAAATGTAACATAACATACTTATCACACTGGATACAGTTTGTAAATGTTTGTAAGACTGTCAGTGATCTTCACTATTTATTTGTTTTGTTCACTGGAGCTGCACTAATAGGGCAAAGTCAATCAGAGAGAAACTTTTAACACAAAGTATTAAAAGTTACATCTAGTCATAAATAGCATGTCTTTTCATCAATCTGTCATCCCTGATATGCAATGCAATGCAATACAAAAGGGGCTACCACTCTTTATCATTTACCAGTCAAATTTATAACAAGATGATAAAAAAGCAGTATTATCTTAATGCTGGAAAGACCTATATATATATATATATATATATATATATATATATATATATATATATATATATATATATATATATATATATATATATATATATATATATATGTCATGTCCGCTGTCTGATCACCCCATTCTTCGATGTGTTTCTGTATATGTCTGCATTTCGTGTGCACATGGTGTTTTGTTTTGGTTTTGATCGTTCGTCTTCAACCTATCTGTGGCGTTCCTCCCCCCCCCTCATCACTACAGTTTCCGCTTCTAATTGTTTGACTCCACTCACCTGAATTCAATGTCTGTTCATCTCTTGCTCTATTTATTCCCGTCTGTCGTGCCTATCGGTGCCAGATCGTTGTTCCTCAATAGTCCCTGTTTATAATAGTCATGCCATTGTTTGCTGCTATTGGTTTTTGTTTTGTTTTTCTATTTTTCCCCTCTCTCATTTCCTAGACCGGGCACCGGCATTTTTCAGAAGAGTTTTTTGTTTGCTCCGTCTCTGGCTCTCTCGTGGCTTCCTCCCCTCTCCGCTCTCTATGCAGCCGCACCGTTGGGCGCCCCCTGCCGGGTGTTTATACAAGGATATTAAAGTCTCTTATTTTTCTGTTGGACCTTTTTCCTCATTTCCCGGCCTGTTTCTGTTCGTTGGAGGGAGTTTTTCTTTTTTTGAATTTTTTGAATAAATTGGTCTCGCACTGTAACCTGCATCTGTGTCCAGTTGTGTTCCTGACAGAACGATTGGCTAGCGGGTGCAGATTCTGTCAGAACCGCAGTCACCCAGCAGGGTGTTCTTTTGGGCCAACACGAAGCCAGACTCACGAATACCACAAGGGAGGTGGAGTTTCTAGCCAACCAAGTGGCTGAGCTGACCAACCGCATCCAAGAGCTGCAACGAGAGGCTGCTCAGGGTGGTGCAGTTCACCATATTTCTCGCCATGAGCCTGAGCCCCGATCTGTTTCCCCCACAGAAACCACTGAGCCTGAGCCTATGCAGGTGGGGTGCCTTCGGCTCACTCCTCAACAGAAGCAGCAACTGTGGAAGATTTTTATTGGTCAATATGTAAACTAATCAGGCATAATCAATGTGAATCTAGCCATTTATGTATCAAGTTATTTTACTGTTATAATCATGCATTTGACTGTATGTAGAGGCCTGCGTGAGAATGGAATGTGCAGAGAGTGCAGGGGTATAGTATATGGTGCAGCTGCACACTCTATTTGGACATTAGACAAAATATATGATGAGACCTCCTTGGTGCAGACATTACCAAAATACAGCATATAGTAAAGTTGGATGTCCTGTTTTGACATAAGACAAAATATATGATCAGGCCTCCTCGTTTCACTTAAAATAAATTGTACATCCTAAAAGCAAGCTGGAGACACAGCCATAAAAGGTAAAAGAGTTAATAAACAGAACCATATGTATGAAATGTATTGAACATGGGCACGCCTTCAGAAGCAATGTATAAAATAGAGAACCGACACAGACTCGTCAGACTGTTCTGCAGAGCTTTCTCAGTTTTATTTTCTCTTGAAAATAAAATCTTTCTTATGGAAACAAAACCCTGAGATAGTGTGATTCCTCAGATCCATGGAAGACGAAAATACACTACATTTGGCACCCCAGATGGGACAGGAAAGGAGCAGCAGAGTGGACGACTGCTTTTGAGCTGACTGATGAGCAACACACACACACAGTGGTGGCCACCATAGAATAAGGTAAGCATTTTTGCTTATATAATTAGTGTGTGTTGTTGACTGGTCAGTTCTGAGCGGTAAGGTCACTTAAAATCTGCTCTACCAAATTTAGAATTAATTAAATAAATAAAAATGGGGGGTTTTGTTTCCAGAAGAAAACTGCATACATATATTTGGTTTACTGAAAGGTCTTTTAGAAAAGGCCTGATTTTAATCTGGATAGTGTAGGCAGAAAGACATTGTATGCAATGGTCTGTGTTTATTGGATAGCTGGGCCTAGGTAAGGACAGTGATAAACGGATAAGCAGATTAGTTAAGGAATCACGAGGAAAAGCCCCACGGATACCGCTTTGAGAAAGTATATAGTGAAAATTCTCGAAGGTCAGAATAGGTGGGCCCTTAAGGACGCTCTAGGAAGAGCTGTGTTTTGTTGTGTGGATGTAACTGTGTCCGTACGAATGAATGTGTGAACGATGATGAATGTATGAACAAATAAATTCCGTATTGGGTGGGTAAGGGTTGAGCACCGTTCCTGGACCGTCACTTCGGTGTGACCTGGTCTAGGATTGGACTCGACCCAGATCCACTTGAGAGGGATGAATGTATGATGAGCCTTGATAATAAAAGGATCAGTGAAAGAGCGAGTAGAGCTGACAGGTCACTCAAGAGGAGTGTAGAGTACTCTGTATTTATGTATATAGAGATAGCAGATATGGTGGAATATAGAAATAATAATAAATTAATTAAAATAAGATATGCATTCATTATTTCATAACTTGTCTTAATATATGAATTTAAAAGATGGACGTGCTTAAAACTTAATATCTAATATGTGAAGACATCTAAAATGTGTATCTTGTTATCCCTGGGACACAGTATGCAAGTTAATCCATTACAGAGTTTCAGAGATTGGGCTTGTGTAAATGTAAAAAATGAAATTAATAACTTGTGCAATGTGGAATGAAAGCAAGATTGGGTGACCAAGTTAATAGACATTTGGATTCAATAGGAAGGGAACTAGTTGTTTAAAGAATTAAATTTAATTATTTTATTTACAATAATAGGAATTATTTTATGTTGGTTAGGAAACATTAATTCACCAATACCAGATTATTCTGAATCATGTATGCAAATTTAGAAGAAAAATTATGATTGAAGTCTTTATTTTACCATACACATGTCATGCTGTTATAAAAGGAAGGTTTATTTTATTTTATTTCAGTATACTTAGATAATAAAGGTAGCTGATTTCTGCATTTTGCAAAGAAGAAAAAATGCTTGCTATTTTCCTGCAATGAAGAACTTGCTTCACTAACAAAGAATAAGATAACTGCTGTTTTCAACCAGATGATTTTGTTTTTATTAAGGGACCACTGAAAGAGGAGGTGGAAAAGTGAACATTAGAAAAATAGCTGACTGCTCAGAAACAATTTGGTCAGAAGTTACATAGGTGCATTTGATTAATGCAGTCTCTGAGTGTGCAAATTTCAGATGACTTCTGGAACAGTGCCTTGACAAAGGGAAGCAATGAACTGGTGTCTGTCGAGGAATGGCAAAGCAGCAAACACAGCTACAGAGAGAAGAAGAGGGAGGGGCTGATGGATGTTCCCCTCGCCTCCTGAAAGAGAAGAACACTTTTCAGCAAGGAGAAAGACTGAAATTAAAGCAGGAAAAGGTGAATCTTTCACTTGAGACTTTTCCTGAGGGTGAAAAGAACATTATGAAATGCAAAACTCTGGCAGAAAGCAACCAGAAGCCAGACTGAGAAGAAGCAGAGTAACAACGAAGACCGTACACCACAACATCAGGTCTTTGAGTGCCATCACAGACTGATGACCCAGTACAACAGCCCAGGCTGATGATCTAACCAGAAAGACTTTCATCCCTTCAGTGCACAGGTGCTGAATATACAACGAACACTATAGAGACTGCTTCAAATGTTAATTATTTTATTTCATTATCTTATTTACTATGTTTCAATCTTGGTTATTCACTTGTCTCACAGCACTTCTTTAAATTCTGTGTTTTAACTAACTCTCTCAATCTGCTTTTCAATAGGTTCCAGTTCAGCCTTATGTCTGAAAGAAATAATAATTTTGACAGACAGAAGTGAGTACTTGACTCACCAATCAGATAAACATGGAGCTGGATTTGGCAGAGTAAGGCTGTTTCATTAACCAACTGGGGGAAAGCACAACTGAATATTTGACAACAATGCTGAGCTCTTTGAAAAAAAAAAAGGGTATCTAAATGCACAATAGGAAAAATATATTTGGTTGAAAAAATTTAAATATTGGTCACTCCATTTTGTCATTTTCTAAGGTAAAACTGAATAAAATAATATTGAATAAAAAATTATTCCAAAGATCCAAAATCATGAAATCACATATACTGTCATCACTGGGGATAACAAGATGGAAATGTTGATGGCCATGGATCCTAGATTATGCAGAGATCTCCAATCCGGTTCTCAAAGTTGCTCATGAGCAATAACAAAAAAGTATTTGACTAAACTTTAAATTAGAAAGTGCCATTTGAGAAATTATAATTGGCTCTCTTAAATGCCCAATGCCTAGGCCTAATATTCTAAACAAATTCATCTATGAGATTTTGGAAAAAGAAATGAAAAAAAAAAAAAGGTAATTTAAATAAAAATAAGTTTTTGGCCAAAAAGGGGAGTGAAAGTGTGTGAAAAAGTATGAATGATGGTGTTGTATGGCATGAAAGAGAGTGTCTGACGAGACACTGAGGCAATTCAATCAATTTGCCAAAACAGCTGTATACAAATATGAATGTGGGCCCACAGGGCAAACTTATGCCCAGTAAAATAATGACTATGAATGAATTTGGTTAAATTTCCTGGTCTGTACCTAGGTCTTTGTTGTGGCAGAAAGAAAAACAGTGCCAAACATGCGCAGCGTATAACACGGGAAGGCAGAGCAAAGCAAGCTTGCTCTGTCCACCCCACATCTAACTTTCTTTTCAGCATATCATGATGGACCTGATTGTGTCAAAAGGATGAAATATTGTCTTTCTGACTATTAAAATACAGTGGGTTGAGTGTTTTCCAGGTCAAAAGGCCTATGCTACTGAGCAAGATAGGCCTAGATAAATTATCCATTAATATAGTGGAACTCAGTTTACAAAACAAAGAGATAACTGAATAAGCAAATTGTTGAGAATAAAATTGAAATGAATTGAAAAATAGTAAGGATGCTAAAAACTGAGTAAAACCAAGTTCTTTGTTATATTATAAACAAATGGGTATTCACCCTTTTCTCATTATAAGGACAGCACTGGAATTGTGAAAACTCAAAAAGGGGCCAAGACAGCCCTCAACCCACATTACATCTCCACAGGTCACACCAAGAAGGACGAATAGCAAGATGAGCAAATTAGCATGCTTGATAACACTAACAAAAATCTCTGAAGTTTTCCATTTACAGATGACAGCAGTTCTAGTAAGGCCAAGGAATGCTTCGCTCCATCAAAGAGAACCAGTGAGGGTGCAGTTATGATCTCAAGAGAGCCTGGCATTAATCAGCAAAACGGTTACAGAGTGACACCTGAGTTCACATCTCTAACCTTAAAATACTCCAACCAGATTCAACAACTCCACACAGCATGAAGTGAGGGATGAAGGGCGTGCTAGTAACGACCCACCCTTGCCAACGAGGGAAAGACCATTGCAACGACTCGCAAAGAGTCTCCCTGGTGAAGATGGAATGAGAGAGTGATGGGACTGCTACTGAGATCAAAATACTTGGGAGCAGAGAGCTATTTGTGATGTTATATTCTTTATGTTTTGATGTTTATTCCTCTTGGATTCTACATGTGTGCTGAAGTGCTGAACATTGTTTTATCTTTAATTACGGGTTAGGGAGACTTGATCTTTTACTCACTCCTTGTCAAATTAGGAGAGAGATGTTTGGTCCAGTGATCCCTCAGAGTGGAATTTCATAATCTAGTCACTTGTAATAATACAATGTGACTTATTTAGTCACTAGGTAGTGTAACTAATATGACTGGATTATGGAGTAGCACTCTGGATAAAAATAATCAAATGTGAGACTTATTAAGTCTCAAAGGGGAGAATGTGGAAGATTTTTATTGGTCAATATGTAAACTAATCAGGCATAATCAATGTGAATCTAGCCATTTATGTATCAAGTTATTCTACTGTTATAATCATGCATTTGACAGTATGTAGAGGCCTGCGTGAGAATGGAATGTGCAGAGAGTGCAGGGGTATAGTATATGGTGCAGCTGCACACTCTATTTGGACATTAGACAAAATATATGATGAGACCTCCTTGGTGCAGACATTACCAAAATACAGCATATAGTAAAGTTGGATGTCCTGTTTTGACATAAGACAAAATATATGATTAGGCCTCCTCGTTTCATTTAAAATAAATTGTACATCCTAAAAGCAAGCTGGAGACACAGCCATAAAAGGTAAGAGTTAATAAACAGAACCATATGTATGAAATGTATTGAACATGGGCACGCATTCAGAAGCAATGTATAAAATAGAGAACCGACACAGACTCGTCAGACTGTTCTGCAGAGCTTTCTCGGTTTTATTTTCTCTTGAAAATAAAATCTTTCTTATGGAAACAAAACCCTGAGATAGTGTGATTCCTCAGATCCATGGAAGACGAAAATACACTACACAACGCCTCGCCCTAGGGCCATGTCTGTATTGCGGCAAATCAGGTCACTTCGCAGCAGGCTGTCTGCTAAAAGTCAAGGCTCACCAGTAAAGAGAGGGATCCTGGTGAGCGTTACCCCTTTATTGGATCCCCCCTCCTCTCGCACTCTCCTTCCTGTCTCCATTCAGTTTGGTGATGTCCTTAACTCCTGTACAGCACTGGTTGACTCGGGAGCTGAGGGCAACTTTTTGGACCTCTCTCTAGCCAACCGTTGGGAAATTCCTTCCATTCCTCTTCCTGAACCTATTCCTGCCCATTCATTGAATGGCACTGTAATCACCACTATCTCCTATGCTACTCCCCCTGTCAATCTTATAGTCTCGGGCAATCACCGTGAGGTGACCACGCTGCACCTTCTTGAATCCCTGAGTGCTCCCATAGTTCTGGGGCACTCATGGTTGGTGCAACATGGCCCTCACGTGGATTGGTCCAGCAACGTTGTCTTGTCTTGGAGTAAGTTTTGTCTTGCGTCTTGTTTGGGTGCTGCCTCTTTTCCTGTGTCTGTGTGTCCTGTCTTGCCGGTGGAGGTTGCTGATTTGAAGGGGGTCCAGGTGGAGTACCACGACCTGTGCCAGGTGTTTAGTAAGTCCCGGGCCACCTCCTTACCTCCACATCGCCCTTATGATTGTGCCATTGAGCTCCTCCCAGGCACTTCTATGCCCAAGGGTCACTTGTTTTCCCTTTCAGGCCCTGAAAGAAAGGCCATGGACAAATATATTAATGAATCCCTCAAAGCCAGTCTCATCCGACCCTCTTCATCTCCTGCGGGTGCTGGGTTCTTCTTTGTCAAGAAGAAGGAAGGCTCCTTGCGTCCTTGTATAGATTATCGAGGCCTGAATGACATCACTATTAAAAACAGGTACCCCTTGCCTCTTATGTCGTCTGCCTTTGAGCTATTGCAGGGAGCCAAGGTCTTCACCAAGCTAGACCTTCGGAATGCCTATCACCTAATTCGCATACGTGAGGGGGATGAGTGGAAGACAGCTTTCAACACACCCACGGGACACTTTGAGTACCGGTGTAACGGAACTCAATCTAACACATAAACGCACGCACACACACATTCACACAAGTTGCAGGAAGGTCGAAAGTTAGGGAAAGATGAGTTTAAGAGAATGGAAATATGGAATCCCAAGTTCACAGCAATACGTTAAATTGCATAAACATGAACAACCATCAATCACGTAATTAGCGCTCGCATTGAGTTCCTCAATGGGGTTAAAATTATGTTAGATACACCAGCGCAACAAATATCTGGGAATACGTTGCCTTCGTTTGCTGTGAAAGGGACTCCCGTTGAAAGGGGTATCCCGGTGTCGCTGATTGGCTGGAAGTTCAGTAGTGAAGTGACGTCTTGGGAAGCCCGTGGTTGTTGGGTGTTGGCTGAAAGTGCAGAGTCGTGTGCACTGGTCGAAGTTGAACGGGCATCCGAGGTCAGGCGTCGGAGAGTCGACGTTACAAAACTTAACTCAGAACACGAAACTCTCAAACGGAAAAGAAAAGAAATAAAGTTTGACGAGACTAGGTTGTGTTCCTTCTCAGCGTGGCATAGTAGCAGCAGGCAGGCACGCTGGAACCGCGCTCAAAGAACAATGATGACTAACCGCATGGCTAGATGCTACAAGCTAAAGCTAGGTAGCAAAGCTACAAGCTAAAAGCTAAGAGCAGGCATGACTAATAGCATGACTGATAGCACAAGCAAGGCTGGAACTAAAAGCAGACTAAAAGCAAAATTTCATGGTGTCCAAAGTATTTAAACTTCCTTGTTGGCCACCCCTCAAATGTTGCCTTGACCAATCAGATATGGTCTTGGCTCGGGGGGTATCATAAATCATTTGTTTATCTTACCAAGCATGTGGTTCTTGCCTCACAGGGTCTAATTTTGGACATGATTCCTATAACACGATTATGATATATTTTACAAATAAATGATTGTCAGGACAATATCAAGCAAGAAAATTCGATTATATCAATACTAGACATGACTATGTATCCTATAGTTATCAAAAGACATACACAATAAGTGATTATACATGATAGTCAAATGTGTGGGTTACACATAAATGAATATGGAGTTAAGCAATGGAATGATTCATTTATAAGTCTTTTTGAGTTCATTCTGGTCCATATATAATGTACAAAAAGCAGTTTCTTTGCCATTCTCTGGCAAAGGGACTTTTCTGTGAAGACAAAGGTTTAAAGCCCTTCCCCCTTAGGAATTTCAGTCTGGTTCTGCTGGGTGGGGGAAGTCAATGCAAGTATTTAACTTGATCTCCTGGGTTTACATGTGATGTCCAGCGTTGCATTTCAATCACGAACAATAAATTTGACAATCTCTTCTTCGAATTAAAATTGTCAATAATTGTTCTATTGGTCTTAATGTTGAAAGCTGTTGTGTGAACAAGTTGGTTGGTTGGTTATCTTGCTTGGTTCTTGTGGCACTAGAACTGATTTATGACTTCCTGAGGAGTTTGGCTCTCGTTTCAATGCACACAGCTCTGATAGACTCTTTAATTTGTCTGGTTCGACTCATTTCTGCTACACCGGGTCCTACCATTCGGTCTGACCAATGCCCCAGCTGTCTTCCAGGCCCTGGTTAACGACGTGTTGAGAGACATGGTGAAACGCTTTGTCTTCGTATATCTTGATATTTTCCCCATCTCTGCTGGTACACACTCAGCATGTTTGCCAGGTGTTACAACGACTGCTGGAGAACCAGCTCTATGTTAAGGCGGAAAAGTGTGTCTTCCATGCCCAGTCAGTTCCGTTCCTGGGGTTCGTTGTTTCTGCGGGGGAGATCAAAGCGGACCCCTGTAAGGTAAGGGCCATTGCCGAGTGGCCAGCTCCTGACTCTCGTAAAGCTCTGCAGCGGTTCCTGGGGTTTGCCAACTTCTATCGGTGGTTCATCCGGAACTTTGGTCAGATTGCTGCACCTTTAACGGCACTCACCTCTCCCAAGGTACCGTTTAAGTGGAATACTGGGGCACAGGAGGTCTTTGATAAATTAAAGTCCCGATGTCGGTGTGGGCGCGGTCCTATCTCAGCGGTTGCACGGGGATGGAAAGGTGCATCCCTGCGCCTTCTTCTCCCATCGCCTGAGTCCCCCAGAACAGAATTACGACATAGGTAATCGGGAGTTGTTGGCGGTCATGCTGGCTTTGGGCAGTGGCGTCACTGGTTAGAGGGCGCAGCTCGGCCCTTCCTGGTCTGGACAGATCACAAAAACCTAGAGTATATCCGTTCGGCCAGGAGGCTGAGCTCCCGACAGGGTCGCTGGGCACTCTTCTTTGGCCGGTTCAATTTCACGCTGTCTTACAGGCCCGGGTCCAAAAATGTTAAGCCCGATGCTCTTTCTCATCTCTTCGAGGCTCCTGGGGGAGAGGAGTCAACAGACACCATCTTGCCCAAAGGGATGGTGGTGGCATCCCTCTCTTGGGACACTCTGAGAAATGAGTAGAGGAGGCCCTACTTATGGGGCCTGTGTGGGTCCACCAGGTAATCTGTTTGTTCCCACCAAGTTGTGCTCTGAAGTCATCCAGTGGGGTCACTCGTCTAGGCTAGTCTGTCATCCAGGAGTCCGGAGGTCTCTGGCTGCCATCCGTCAGCGATTCTGGTGGCCATCCATGGCCAAGGATGTCAGGCAGGTCGTGGCTGCCTGCTCGGTGTGAGCTCAAAACAAGACTTCCAATGCGCCTCCCGTTGGTCTGCTCCACCCGTTGCCCATCCCTTCCCGCCCCTGGTCACATTTTGCCCTTGATTTTGTCACTGGCCTTCCAGAATCTAAGGGTAACCCCGTCATTCTTACGGTGGTGGACCGTTTCTCTAAGGCGGCCCATTTCATTCCCCTTCCCAAGCTCCCCTCAGCCAAAGAGACTGCTCAGGTGATGGTTGATCATGTATTCCGGATTCATGGTCTTCCGGTCAATGTGGTCTTTGATAGGGGTCCCCAGTTTGTCTCTCGGTTTTGGAGTTCTGTCGGCAGATCGGGGCCTCTACGAGTCTGTCTTCAGGATTCCATCCCCAGACCAACGGGCAGTCCGAGCGGGCAAACCAGGATTTGGAACGTACTCTTCGCTGCCTGGCATCCCACAATCCCAGCTCCTGGTGTCAACAGCTGTCCTGGGTAGAATACACCCATAACTCCCTTCCGGCTTCTGCCACAGGTATGTCCCCATTCCAGTGTTGTCGTTATCAACCTCCCTTGTTTCCCACACAGGAACCCGAAGCTGTGGTCCCGTCTGCTTTGGCCTTTGTCCGACAGTGTCGACGCACCTGGAAGAGGGCTAAGGCGGCCTTGGCCTAGGCTTATAGGCGGACTAAAGCAGCGGCCGACCGTCACCGGACTCCTGCTCCCCGCTATGTGTGTGGTCAAAGGGTATGGCTCTCCACCAAGGACCTGCCTCTCAGGGTAGCCTCACGCAAGTTGGCATCCAGGTTCATTGGCTCATACCAGATCACCAAGGTCCTGAGTCCGGCGGCGGTGTAGCTCAAGCTCCCTACCACGCTTGGTCGGGTGCAACCTGTTTTCCATGTTTCCAGGGTTAAACCTGTGTTCCATTCCCCTCTTGTTCCATCTGCCCCAACCCCCCCTCCCCACCGTCTAGTGGATGACTCCCCGGTCTATACGGTGCGGAAGTTGCTAGATGTCCGACGTAGGGGTCGGGGCTTTCAATATCTTGTGGACTGGGAGGGCTATGGCCCAGAGGAGCTGGGTTCTGGCCCGGGACATCTTGGATCGGACACAGTCCGTTCCAGGACTTCTACCGGCGACGAGGTGAGCCCCTTCCTGCGGCACCTGGTGGCATCCGTCGGAGGGGGGGTACTGTCATGTCCGCTGTCTGATCACCCCATTCTTCGGTGTGTTTCTGTATATGTCTGCATTTCGTGTGCACATGGTGTTTTGTTTTGGTTTTGATCATTCGTCTTGCACCTATCTGTGGTGTTCCTCCCTCCCCCTCATCACTACAGTTTCAATATCATATAACTGTATAATTTACTGCCAGGCGAGCCACAAAAGTAAAGCTTGGCGAGTTGCACAACGAGTAACACTGCTCCAGGTTGCTTTTTGTCGGCGGTGCTTGTGCTGCCGTGGTCTTGTTCATTTCGTAGGGTGAAACATCTCTCTCACTCCTCAGCAGAGCATGTGAGCGGAGCGGTAATATTTCCATAAGAGCGCCTTTCTGAAGATTCCGCTCCACTCCGCTCAGCCGCTCGCTCAACCCAGTCCATAATCTAAGCGTTCTTTAAGTGCATTTTATCTTGTGTGTGCTTTTCACAGGCTTTATAATCCAGGTGTATTTTGTAAAGATCTACGCACATTTCATCTTGTGTGTGTATGTGAGTTTGTGTTTTAACAAGCCTGTTTTGAATGTTCTATTGCACAACAACGGCAGCTATTTTCTTAGAAATAAAGTGAACGAAAATCAAATGCACTTTTTCAGTTTTTGCATTTTAGGTAAACTATGTTTACTAAGGTTAGATTAATATATTGAATACATTTTAATTAGCCTAATACAATTAATAAAATTAAGAAAAATGTAAATAGCTATTTATCAGCATGCATCATTTTAGACAATTATCCAAGACATTTTATTTTGGAGCAGGATCGGAGCGTGAATTGGTTTATGGAGAGGGTGAGCAAAATATTAACGGAGCGCTTGCTTGTGCGGCTGAGTGACTGAGTGGAGCGCACATTCATAGAGCGGAAAACGTAGCAGAGCGTCACAACACTCCATTTCACTCACATGCTCTGCTTGGCAGCATGTTTTTATACGCGGGGGAAGGGTTGAGCCCCTTTTCGAACTACGGCAGCCATTTCAAACTACACATTCGTGTTAATCGATAAAATCGATTTATTGCCCAGGCCTAAATTGAATCATTTTGTATGTGGAAAAATGCCTACAGAAAGGAATCTGTGACTTCAATTAAACATTGGAGACCCGGTGCCATGTCAGCACTGCACTCACAAACTGGACTGCTGTCTGCGAGTGAAAGAGATGCAGACAATTGTGCTGACAAAGGCTTTAGTGAATTCCTCCTTGAGTCTGTCATCTGACCTGCCTGAGTGATGACATCCCCTTCTATGTTCTTAAGGATGCGCCGTACATCTAGATGGGCTGGATGGACACGAGCAGCAGTGACGGGTTTGCTGCAGCTGTTTTTGATGCTGTCTGTAGACACACACATACTGATGATTAGTGTAGCTCCACAAACCAGAATTTGCTGTAGTTTAAATGGTTTGTTTTGGATGCTACCTTTGTTTGTTGAGGATTCTATCATATTTAGCATCCTCTGCTGACTCCAAGGCAGTTGTGGCTGTCAGGGGACACGTGGATGCCAAATATTGGACCAGCTGTGTGTGCTGTCCGGGGCAAAACATACGGCCTTTACCTTGACTGTAGAGCCATTCTCCTTTTAGCCTAGAGACATTGTAGACAGACAGTGTTGTCATTAGTAGTAATACAGCTGCTTTCCCAAGGTTCCATATCACATAAATCAGTGGATTTCAAGCGGTGGTCAGTGTTTCCCACAGACATATACTTTGCGGCGGCACAGAAAATTTTATTTTATCTGAATATGTAATGTCATACACTGTCTGCGACCACAATTGTTATTTGAAAATGTTAACTTTAAAGGAAGGAACCAGATTTGCTTTCTCATACACACTCACTCAATGGATAAACAATCTGACAGGAATGGCTTGACACACCTACCAGATCAGAGTATGTATACTAAACAGAAACTGAGAGATGCTTATACTAACAGTGCCAATTGTAAGCAAATGCAACTACTTGAACACACAACTGACACATAAAATGGGACTTCACTGTTCCCTGCACTTATGGCAATTGCAGAAAGTGAGACGACACAAACGGTTTCCTTTATGTTTAGCCTCTGGTCGTTAGTTAACTCGTTCCCCAATTCCTGATTAGGTGGGCATGCATCTAAAGAGAAATCTTTAGACACAGAACCAAACCATAATCCAAACCAACAAAAGACAATAGTTTATTTAACCTTAACTGATATTAAACGTGCACTGCAAACGTGAGCATTTTTTGTGTCTGTTTCTGTCCAGTCTGCTTGTTTTACTACATTTAACCACAGCTTTCGTAGTTTTTTTTTGTCTGGCAATGGCAATCGGTATGCAATAAAATTTGTACTCAAATTTGTTTGACTGTGTACTCCATCCATTCTGACACTTAAAGAAGACATTTTAAGCTCCTTATGTAGCCGACCTTGGCTCATTTGTACTGGCCGCCTCCAGTTATTCCATTATTTTGCTTCCAGATAATGCTGTGACGTAATTGTGATGTCGGCACTAAAAGGGTCTATAGGAAAGATGAAAAGAAATTTTTAAACATGGAGTGCTCATGTTTATTCAATGTAGTCAAAGCCTTTTTGAAAAATCCAATTGAAAAATTATTTGTGGGCCACCACAAATACATAAATGTATGGGAAACACTGGACAGTCTTAGAAATGTAAGGGTTGGTGAAAATGGGGTTGAATAAACATATGCGACAGAAACTGAGGATAATTTGTACACTACTTGAAATGCTAGATAATTGTTTAGATGTTGGTGAAATCCCTCAGAACCAAGATATTATATAGTCTGCAAGTTTTTGTTGTATTGTTGATGTGGTCCACTACCCGAAAAGGTTTGAGACAAGTAAACAGCTAATGCTAGCCCTGTAAGATTAGAAGAGTACATTTCTTAAAGTACTGTCAAATACAAAATGATTTGTAGCACAACAGTTAAACACATATTTAAACATGGACTGTAATTTTTGTACTGAAAAAGTCATCTAACTTACCCCTATTTCTGTGAAACCACAAATCCATCCAACACCTTCAAACTGAGACACCAGCTCACCACATACGGGCGATAATCACAGCCAGGCAGAGACGGTGTGGCCATGACACATGGGTTACTCATGATGGACAGATGCTCTAGACTGTGCTGTGGAGCTAAATATGACACCTGGAAATGAGATACACAAAGAAAACAAATAAACACCAAAATCTACTTAACAAAATTGTTACACTAATGAGCTGATGGTATTTCAGCCATCTGTTCCATATTAATGAATCCTGACTCTAACACATTCTGCACTCAAAGACCAGAACGTGAGTAAACAAGGACCTTCGTTTTACAACATAATTCACCATTTGGGGCGCCGTGAAGTCGGTAACATCCTGCCGTGTGTGACAGTTATTACACCTATTGAGACTGTCCAGGGATACCCGTGAGCAGCCTCAAAGGAGAAACGAAACACATTCCACAACACACACACACACACATAAGCACACACACACAAACAAACCTGTCTTAAAGTTTTTCACCTTCGTCATTTTATTAATAATATGTATTTTGAATATGTTTGTGCGTTGCTTGTTATGCGAGGATTATAATTTTGCTGACTTGTAAATTGGAAATGTTTCTCCTCATTTTAAGGTTCTCAAATAGAGTCATGATTCTGTAACCCTACTCCTGACCAGGTCGTAAAACTTTATGACCTAACAAACAGGACAGGAAAGCTAACTATTAGAAAGAGAATGGTAAAATATACTCAATTGTATTCTCAATGTATTAAGTATTGCTTTTTTTGGTGCATTAGATGTTTCCCCATATAAATTGGAGTATCTGCAGTTTATATCGTGTGTTTAAATCAAACTTTAAATGTGTGTAATTCTGCATTTGAATGTAACTTCATGTTTTGATCCTTTATATATGTTATTTTTCATATCTATTTAATCGTCATGCTTTGACGGACTCACTTATATAAAGTAAATTAATGAAAAATGTATTTATCTGGAATTACGAACTTGCTAAAATATCACTACTGAAATGCTATAAGCCAGAGTGGGTGCTTCCACAGAGACAAAGGAACTTTTTCCCGCTTCACGTCGCGGACGTTCATTGGTTGTTCACGCGAACAGAGGCGTGAACCATTTCAAGCCATAAGAGCTGACCCAGGAAGTCCCTCCCTCTCTCACTCTTAGTTCTTATTCGCTTCCACGCCTCGGACCCTGCTCGTCCTTCTGAGCGGCCTTGGGCCACAAAGGACCACGCTGCTCCAGCACACGCACGCTGGTTTCAAAAGACCACGCACAAAGCATCACAAGAGACACCTGCAAGTATCATTTTCTATGGAGATTTAAATGCTGTTTAAAGTTTGCCTATGATTTGATTTCGTTGTTATCTTTCAAGGGTTACTGTCTGTGAGTTTGCATAACTGAGCTTAGTCTGTGATCATGCTCTCTCTCTCTCTCTCTCACCTCTCTCTCGTCCTTTCTCTCTCATTCATTCTCTCTCTCTCCCTCATTTGTATTCCGTTATGTCTTGTACAAAGTTTACTGTCTGTATTGTCGTACGCGTATTTACTCCGTGTGATTTGTAGTTTGATGTATTATTAGTTCAATTATTAAAAACCAATATATATTCATGATTGCCTCTGAACCGCTCACATTACGAGTCAATGAAGTGTCTGATCTTTAGCTACACGCTGTTTACTTTGAGAAACTAAATTCATTATAATGATAGGATAATGTTTTCATGGCCAGAGAATATTTTTCCTTGAATTATAAGAAGTGATAACTTTATTGAAAATTATGATGATATAGAAAAATATGGAACAATGTTTTATTGGTGATTGCAGCTGGCAGGCAGCAGCATTTATTAGTGCAAACAAAATGAAGGACATTTTCAAGTTCGAGTTCAAGTTCAAGATAAGCTGTATTGTTATCCCGCTACATGTGTGGACATACAGTTGGACGAAATGTTGTGGCCCACAGGACCAAGGTGCTACATAAATACAGACATAAAACAATTTAGTAAAACAGTATACACAACTAACCTACTGAGAGATTGTGACTATAAATATGCTATACTGTATATAAACGTTTACCTATACATAAGCTAAAAAAATACAGACTGTACAAATGCAACACATAAACACTGTCCCTATACACAACTAATCTACTAACAGATTTTGAATATGAATATACTATATATAAATGTTTACCTACTATGTACCTTTGTACATAGACTGAAAAAAACATATAAGTAATAGACTATACGAATGCTTCACATAATACTGTACATGTGCAAAGAGAAACATTGTAAGTCAAGAAGCTGGCTGGGGAACAATGCAAGATGATTTGTACATGAGCATGTAAACACAAATTTTACTAAGTCTTTTGTGGGATTATGTACTTACAGCATTGTATGAAAAGTGTCTAGTTTGCATAGAGGAGAATTTCACAAAAATGGTTTGAATGTTTCAGACAGTTTTTCCGTGATGTGGAAAGGTTGGGGGGGTGGAGGAGGTGAGATGGTGTTGGTAGTATAGGTGAGTTCCTCTGTGATGTGCACATTTAAGAATTTAGTGCTGCTGACTAGGGTTGGGAACCGAGAACCGGTTCTTATTCAGAAACAGTTATGTTCTTTGAAAAGAACCGGAACCATGAGCAATTTCTACGTTTCGGTTCTGAAAATGGTTCTGGTGCGACACGTGACCAAATCCTGTGAGCAGCCATCAGCCGGTGTTCTGACGGTTCAGCATTTGCCGTAAAGGATGTCACAAAGCAAATAACAGAAACGCCACCCTGCCTCTTTAATTAATGAGCACATTGATTCCAATGACGCACATTCAACAGAAGCGCTGTGCCGCATCGCATTGTGTCTTTAACTAACGAACACATCATTTCCCTCGACTGTATGCACACTTGCGCCTCTAATAACTGTTCACGTCATTTTGTCTGACTGTACATGTACCGGCAGAACGCAGCACCTGCCGCCACTAAATTATATTATATTTGTCCCATTCTATAATTAATATACATACTGACTTCAACTACGACCAGTAAATAATAAGACTAAATAAAAAGAGTAAACTGTTATGTAAGTATGAGGGTTATATTATTTAACACTAGCACTACCGGAATTCTATAACTACTAGAACTGCCAATAGCGGTTATTTTGACTGTTCATACCAGACAGCAGTGAATGTCATTTTTGTCATGTTATATTTACTTCAAAGCTTCTATGGTCATGTTTTATGAAAAATGTGGGGTAATTTAAGCATACATAATATAATATGTTCGTGATATTATTGTGTAAGAGCTACTAGACCTCCCACAAAAGTGCATGCCCCAATTTGCTTTCCGCAATTTGCATCCGACAAGCTGGAGATCTAAGTTTTTCACCGCAGTTAAAATGTTGTTTTTGAAAGTCAAAATGTCAACAAATATAAAATGAAGCAGAATATTTCGTTAGATAAAAACATATTGTGAATTTTGGAAATGATTACTTCTGTCTTTATTCAATACATTTGGCTTTTGGAGTTTACAATGCTTCAGCATTATCGGAAATGTTTGGACCACACGAATCGGAAACAATTTTATGCAGCCTCTAATGAAATCTAGAATGAATAAATAGTTCTGTTATATTAGGACAGATAATAAACTCTGAATCACTCTCAGAATCAGTGTCAGATGAACTGTCAAGAGACCAAGAGACATCGCTCTCTGCTAATCCATCAGACTCTGTATCATCAATGTTCTCAAGCAAGGATAAAACCTCAGTGACAATCATTTTCTTTCTTGTTGCCATTTTGACGGTAAAGCTAAGTTTTAGCTTAGCAAAAGCATACAAAACTGACAGAAAAAGGTTGCTAGGCAACAGCTACGCACATCTTTAACGGTGGGAAAAATCGCTGAGGAGATACAACGCCTTTAATATGTGCGGTCAAATTGACCGCTATGGCCATTCAAGGTAGAAATACTCAGAACTCTTTTGTGTTTTGTAATTTTAATAAAATAACAATGTTAAAATAAAATTTACATTAATTTAAGAAAAGTCATGGAACTGTAGTTATATGGGTTTTATTTCAACAAAGTTACTACATTGCAAATCTTTAAAACGGTCAAAATGACTGCCTTGGTAGTTCTAGTGTTAATGTACAGGTCATTTCAAGAGTGATAAACAAAGTTATAGAAAATAGTTTATGTTTAAATGTTTAAAAATGTGGAAACCACTGCATCACACCATCTCCTGACTACATTATTATTTGAAAAATAGGGTCTTTATGGTGTGTGTGTGTGTATAAGGTTACAAGTATAACAGTTTATATTTCAGCCATTTAGGGAAATTAACAAGTGTCTCAGCCCTCAAGGGACTATTTGGCCAACCAGCTTATTCTTGCTTGAAAAACAAAATGTTACTGATACTGTAAAAAACTACCAAGACAGCCTTCTTGACCCTAAGTGGTCACTGGCAGTACCGGGTCCTTCCCTTCGGCCTAAATGGAGCTCTGGCCATCTTCCAGCGACTGATGGACGTCCTCCTGCGTCCGCACCAAGCATACGCGATGATGTCGTCATACATTCAGAGACTTGGGAGGAAAATCTGAAGTGGCTGCGGAGGGTGTTGTTGGAACTACGCTGGGCTGGCCTGACCGCCAACCCGCGGAAGTGTCACATGGCCCTCGCTGAAGCTAAGTACCTGGGGTACCAGGTGGGACGCGGCCTGATAAGACTGCAAGAGAAGAAGGTGGCAGCTATCCTCTCCACGCCACGGCCAACTTCGAAAACTCAGGTACAGGCCTTTTTGGGGTTGGCGGGGTACTACCGCTGCTTTATCCCTAACTTCTCCTTCTTAGCTTCTCCCCTGACAGACCTGACCAGGAAGGGGCAGCCGGAGAAGATCCCTTGGACCCCCGAGACAGAGGCGGCCTTCCAACGGATAAAGTCAGCCCTCACGTCAGAGCAGGTGCTCCGAGCCCCCCACTTCAACCGCCCCTTCCTGCTGCAGACGGATGCATCCGACACCGGATTGGGAGCCATTCTATCCCAGGGCCACAATAGTGAGGAACACCTGGTGATCTACATAAACCGAAAGCTGACCCCCGCAGAGGAACGATACGCCACAGTAGAGAGAGTGGGCAGTCCTGGAGCTCATGTATTACCTCCCTGGGCCGCCACTTCACGCTCGTAACCGTCGACGCTCCCCTACAGTGGATGGCCCGAGTGAAGGAGACAAATGTCAGGGTGAATCAGTGGTTCCCCGCTATCCAGGACTTCAACTTCACCGTGCAAATCCGAGCGGGGACGGCCAATGCAAATGCCGACGGATATGGTCCCGAATATGGTCAGATTTCGCAGGTCTGTCAGGGTCCACTCCCCACCCTCCCCCGATCTCCCTGCTTCTCCACAGGAACAGGACGACATGCTCTCATCAGCGTCACCCTGGAAACCGAGCAGTAACACCTGCACCTGCTTGTCACGGGCTGAGTGGCCACACCTGCGCCCCATCAAGCTCTGGCTACATAAACCCAGCAAACCAACGCAGAGGTGAGAGATGTCTCCACAAGACTCGGCTTACCCAATCTTCTATTGTTTCTACAGAGAGCAGTGTGTGACCGCCAGCCCCATCACACATGGGAGAGCACGGACCCACACTGCACAGCGGTGAAGAGGATTTCAAGAGGAAGCCGAGCACCAAGCACCAAACCGCCTCACGCCAACCCCCTTCCACCGCCTTTTCACTAATAAAATCCACCCTTTGGGAACTTACCTGCATCCTTGCGTCGTGTCCTTCTTCAACCCGCCACAGTATTTTTATGCTTTAGTAGAGTCAAAGTCTTACATAAAGCACCTTTAAGTACATTTTGTATTACAACAAATACCTTCGGAGGGCACCAATGGCCTGGCCATGCTTCACTTTACAGTGTGATTCAAAGATGTTTAAATCCATGTAATTTGAATATTTTGACACATGCAAACTCTGTTTTGGGGTTTTTAACTTTCACAGTATATGCAGAGGAAGAGTTTGTGGACCGAACTGCTGAGATGCAGCGCTCCACACTTTTAAATGATAACCATGCAACACAAAGCACCTCAGACTTTATTTGAGTTCCCAAATGAAACCCAAATAAATACCACATGCAGTAAAAGACTGAACAATATAATGCAAGCACTATAAAAGGTTTCACCACAAAATCAACTTTTTACTGATATGAGATCACTTACACTGCTAAAAGCCAGGAGAAACAGCTCTGTATTTATATCAGATGTGCTAAATGATTAATTTTGAGAGAAAAAAAAAATGTTTTTATCGAAAACAAAATGAGCACTAACTTTACATATACTGCCTTTTAAATATTGAGGGACTTTTCAAGTAACTTTTCATAAATATGGATATTTTCAAGGGTTTCCCAGGCCTTTAAAAAAATAAATAATAATAATTCACGAACTTCAAGCACTTCAAGAAAACAGTGTCATATGAGAAAAAAACATAATTGATAACCCTCACATTAACGGATAATATGAGTGCCAGTCTTGCAGTGTAAACAAAATTTAGATAACATTATGTGATGTATTTCAGTTAGAGTAATTCTCAATATCAGTGTTCAGTACATTATAAAGTACCAGATGTTTAAGTTTGCTTGGCATACACCAGATTAATAAATGCAATGTTCAGTGACATACAATAGAGCAAATGTATGTTATGTCAACTAGCTTGAACATCTCACTTGGGTGCGGTCCTCTATTAAGGAGTTAGTTCACCCAAAAATGAAAATTAGTCCATAAATTACTCGCCCTCAAGGCATCGTAAAATTTATATGACTTTATATAACTGTATATGTACAGTATTGTTCAAAATAATAGCAGTACAATGTGACTAACCAGAATAATCAAGGTTTTTCGTATATTTTTTTATTGCTACGTGGCAAACAAGTTACCAGTAGGTTCAGTAGATTCTCAGAAAACAAATGAGACCCAGCATTCATGATATGCACGCTCTTAAGGCTGTGCAATTGGGCAATTAGTTGAATTAGTTGAAAGGGGTGTGTTCAAAAAAATAGCAGTGTGGCATTCAATCACTGAGGTCATCAATTTTGTGAAGAAACAGGTGTGAATCAGGTGGCCCCTATTTAAGGATGAAGCCAACACTTGCTGAACATGCATTTGAAAGCTGAGGAAAATGGGTCGTTCAAGACATTGTTCAGAAGAACAGCGTACTTTGATTAAAAAGTTGATTAGAGAGGGGAAAACCTATAAAGAGGTGCAAAAAATGATAGGCTGTTCAGCTAAAATGATCTCCAATGCCTTAAAATGGAGAGCAAAACCAGAGAGACGTGGAAGAAAACGGAAGACAACCATCAAAATGGATAGAAGAATAACCAGAATGGCAAAGGCTCAGCCAATGATCACCTCCAGGATGATCAAAGACAGTCTGGAGTTACCTGTAAGTACTGTGACAGTTAGAAGACGTCTGTGTGAAGCTAATCTATTTTCAAGAATCCCCCGCAAAGTCCCTCTGTTAAAAAAAAGGCATGTGCAGAAGAGGTTACAATTTGCCAAAGAACACATCAACTGGCCTAAAGAGAAATGGAGGAACATTTTGTGGACTGATGAGAGTAAAATTGTTCTTTTTGGGTCCAAGGGCCACAGGCAGTTTGTGAGACGACCCCCAAACTCTGAATTCAAGCCACAGTACACAGTGAAGACAGTGAAGCATGGAGGTGCAAGCATCATGATATGGGCATGTTTCTCCTACTATGGTGTTGGGCCTATTTATCGCATACCAGGGATCATGGATCAGTTTGCATATGTTAAAATACTTGAAGAGGTCATGTTGCCTTATGCTGAAGAGGACATGCCCTTGAAATGGTTGTTTCAACAAGACAATGACCCAAAACACACTAGTAAACGGGCAAAGTCTTGGTTCCAAACCAACAAAATTAATGTTATGGAGTGGCCAGCCCAATCTCCAGACCTTAATCCAATTGAGAACTTGTGGGGTGATATCAAAAATGCTGTTTCTGAAGCAAAACCAAGAAATGTGAATGAATTGTGGAATGTTGTTAAAGAATCATGGAGTGGAATAACAGCTGAGAGGTGCCACAAGTTGGTTGACTCCATGCCACACAGATGTCAAGCAGTTTTAAAAAACTGTGGTCATACAACTAAATATTAGTTTAGTGATTCACAGGATTGCTAAATCCCAGAAAAAAAAAATGTTTGTACAAAATAGTTTTGAGTTTGTACAGTCAAAGGTAGACACTGCTATTTTTTTTAACACACCCCTTTCAACTAATTGCCCAATTGCACAGCCTTAAGAGCGTGCATATCATGAATGCTGGGTCTTGTTTGTTTTCTGACAATCTACTGAACCTACTGGTAACTTGTTTGCCACGTAGCAATAAAAAATATACTAAAAACCTTGATTATTCTGGTTGGTCACATTGTACTGCTATTATTTTGAACAATACTGTATATGACATGTATATGACTTTCTTCTTTCAGAAGAATCCAGTCAAAGTTATAGTAAAAATTCAGCAGTCAGCAATGCAGTCAGCAGGTGTTGCAGTTGAACAATCCAAAAGAAGTAAAATAAAAAGTGCCCATCCATTAAAAAATAAGTGTTTCACAAGGCTCCTGGGTGTGAACAAAAGCCTCCTGTAGTGAGTCAATGTGTTTTTGTAGGTAAAATATTCATATTCAAAACATACAGGTGCATCTCAATAAATTAGAAAGTCGTGGAAAAGTTCATTTATTTCAGTAATTCAACTCAAATTGTGAAACTTGTGTATTAAATAAATTCAATGCACACATACTGAAGTAGTTTAAGTTTTTGGTCCTTTTAATTGTGATGATTTTGGCTCATATTTAACAAAAGCCCACCAATTCACTATCTCTACAAATTAGATTATGGTGACATGCCAAACAGCTAATCAACTCAAAACACCTGCAGAGGTTTCCTAAGCCTTCAAAATGGTCTCTCAGTTTGGTTCACTAGGCTACACAATCATGGGGAAGACTGCTGATCTGACAGCTGTCCAGAAAACAATCATTGACACCCTTCACAAGGTGGGTAAGCCACAAATATGTATTGCCAAAGAAGCTGGCTGTTCACAGCTGTATCCAAGAATGTTAACAGAAAGTCGAGTGGAAGGAAAAAGTGTGGAAGAAAAAATGCAGCCACATGAGGATTGTCAAGCAATATCGATTCAAGAATTTGAGTGAACTTCACAAGGAATGGACTGAGGCTGGGGTCAAGGCATACAGACATGTCAAGGAATTTAGCTACAGTTGTTGTATTCCTCTTGTTAAGCCACTCCTGAACCACAGACAACATCAGAGGCATCATACCTGGGCTAAGGAGAAGAAGAACTAGACTGCTGCCCAGTAGTCTAAAGTCCTCTTTTCAGATGAGAGCATGTTTTGTATTTCATTTGGAAAACAAGGTCCTAGAGTCTGGTTGAAGGGTGGAAAAGCTCATAAGCCCAAGTTGCTTGAAGTCCAGTGTTAAGTTTCCACAGTCTGTGATGATTTGTGGTGCAATGGCATCTGCTGGTGTTAGTTTAATTGTGTTTTTTGAAAACCAAAGTCACTGCACCTATTTACCATTTACCTAGAAATTTTGGAGCAATTCATGCTTCCTTCTGCTGACCAGCTTTTTGAAGATGCTGATTTTATTTTAAAGCAGGATTTTGCACCTGCCCACACTGCCAAAAGCAAAATGACCATGGTGTTGGTGTGCTTGACTGGCCAGCAAACTCACCAAACCTGAACCCTATAAAGAATCTATATACCAGATTAGGAGATTTTTAGGACACTTTTTACTTTCACTATGATGGGGAAAGACGTTCCCCAGCTTAAGTTTTACTTGCATAAAGTTTGCTCGTTACTTGTATGATATTCACTGGCTACCCTTCACGGTTTTAAACAGAAGTAGCCTATTTCCAATACTGCAATGCACCCACGCTACAAAACCCTAAATAGTCAGATGTGTCATGGACACGCTCTTGGCTCTTCCTGTAACAATATGCTGAAACATGGCAAATAAACCCAAATAATAATAAAAATATAATAATAATAATAATTACGGTATAATTCTCTATTCTATTATGTTTATGACATTCCCAATTATAGTTATTAATGTTGTGCATTGCTGTTGTGCACAAGCTGTGTGTGCTGAAGCTAAAGAGCTGAATGAACACCGGTAAACTGAAGTGCTGCCAAGCTTATTTAACACAGGGGAATGCACCATATATTCAGATATTTATACAACATAAATATAATATTACGTGCTAATCAGAATGTGTAACTTCTATTGTGGATTTGCTCTTTGCTCTTCCCGAAACAATGCGCTGAAACACGGAATGATAATAATACTCATTATAATGTTTTACATATCTATGTATATATATATATATATATATATATATATATATATATATATATATATATATATATATATATATATATATATGTTTTATATATATATATATAATGTTTTATATATTATATATCATCTGCTGAACTAAAGATGATCACCATCAAACTGAAGCGTGCTCTGTTTACCCTCTATATAGCTTAACCAAACACATTCTTTATGAGAAAAATGTATATGCATAAAATAAACACACATTATTCTAACGTACAATTGCACAAAAGACTGTAAATGCACATACAAACTTAACTGTGCTAGTCATGTGTTGATCCGTTGGTGATGCACACTTTCCTTAACAACGCGCTAAAACATGGGCGAACAAAGATTCTGTAAAATTATTTTATAGTAGCTAATGATCTCATTATAATATGACAGACTTGCCCTGCACATGTTGCAATTCAATGTATTTTCATTCGAAGTAATTCCAATAATATTTCAAGCAATTAAAAACCATCATGGTGAATAGTGTGTATCTGAAGTGTCACTGCAGGAAATAATGCATTATTTATCGGCTCTAAGATATCGGCCAAATTCTTTCATCGGTTTGATAATGTTAACAGAAAAATTTACATTTATCGGCCGATACCGATATGGTGGCCGATATATCGTGCATCCCAAGAATTTAATAAACAAGTTTCACAATTTAAGTTGAATAAATGAAATAAATGAACTTTTCCACTACATTCTAATTTGCACCTAAGAATCACTGAAATATAGCTTTCGCCAACATTTGTAAATGGAAGCAGCTCCGGGAAGATGACGTATGAGGTCAGTGTTGTGCATGCACTAGCGAGTCTCGTGAAAACCAACGTTTGTTAACAGGAGCAAAGGAAGCAAAGTTTCCTTAATTTAGCAAAGGAAAATCAGTCTCCTCTTGGCCTCTCCTCTGACATTCTTCTTTACAAATCATTGTTTTGTACTTCTAATTAGTGTTGTTTTGATCTCTCCCCTGCACTTCCATGTTTGTCACTTCTGAGCAGCAAATGCGCAAAGCCGACCTCATACTGTACATCATCCGCCCAGAACTGCTTCCATTTGCAACAGTGAGCGCAAGCTAGATTAAATTGATTATTACATTTTAAATATGGTTATTTTTCTTAAATAAATGCATTGATGCTGAAAGCGGCCTTTGTTTACCCACCAGAGCCATATGATACCCTTTTTTTTAAATGAATGGGCACTTTTTATTTCAGAAGAAGAAGAAAGTCATATAAACCTAGGATGCCTTGAGGGTGAGTAATTTATGTCCTAATTAAAATTTTTAGGTGAACTAACTCTTTAACAATAGTCCCGCACCCAAGTGAGATGTTCAGGCTAGTTGACATAACATTCACTTGCTCTATTGTTTGTCACTGAACCTTGCATTTATTAATCTGGTTGTATGCCAAGCAAACTTAAACATCTGGTACTTTTTAATGTACTGAACATTGATATGGAGAATTACTCTAACTGAAATACATCACATAATGTAATCTAGATTTTGTTTACACTGCAAGACTGGCACTCATAGTCAGAGATGTATAAAGTACTAGAGACCCATACTTGAGTAAAAGTACAAGTGCTCTATCAAAAAAGTGACTTGAGTAGAAGTTGAAGTGCTCTTTAAGCACCACACTTAAGTAGAAGTACTAAAGTATTCAACATTTTTTGTACTTAAGTATTGCAAGTAGTCTATTTTAAAATGTACTACTCAAGTACTGAAAGTAAAAGTAGAAGTATTGTGTTATGTAGCTATTAAAGAAAGTAGTCAAAAGTTTGAACATATTGTTTTTACTATTTCAAATGATTAACCTAAAGGACAACCACAATTCCTTTGACTGTAACTTCTCGTAAACAAAAAACGGTTACTAGGGTCAGTTAGCCCAATTTGCAAAATTATGTCATTAATAACTTACCCTCATGTTGTTTCAAACCCATAAGACATCAGAGGGTCATTTAGAATTTTTTGAAGCATCGAAAATACATTTTGGTCCAAAAATAGCGAAAACTACGACTTTATTCAGCATTGTCTTCTCTTCCGTGTCTGTTGTAAGACACTTAAAAACAAAGCAGTTTGTGATATCCAGTTCGCGAACGAATGTAACCGGATCTTTTTGAAACAGTTCATCAAATCGAACTGAATCGTTTTAAACGGTTCACGTCTCCAATACGCATTAATCCACAGATGAATTAAGCTGTTAACTTGTTTAATGTGTCTGACACTCCCTCTGAGTTAAAACAAACCAATATACAGGAGTAATTCATTGACTCAAACAGTACACTGACTGAACTGCTGTGAAGAGAGAACTGAAGATGAACACCGAGCCGAGCCAGATAATGACTTGTTCACGAGTCAAGAACCGTTTCTGTCAGACGCGTCCGATTCGTGAACCGAGGAGCTGATGATACTGCGCATGTGTGATTTAGCGTGAAACAAACCGACACACAGAGCGTCTGAACCGAACTGATTCTTTTGGTGATTGATTCTGAACTAATTCTGTGTTAATGTTATGAGCCCATGTGCAGTCAACGCCAATGACGCCATTGCGTCGAGCGCAAAAGAATCGGTGAACTGTTTTCTTCAACTGGTTTATTGAATCGAACTGTCAGAAAGAACTAACGTTACCGGTCATCCGAGAACCGATGCAACCGGTTCTTGACTCGTGAACGAGTCATTATCTGGCTCGGCTCGGTGATCATTTCTCTCTTCACAGCAGTTCAGTCAGCATGCGCAGTCTCCTTAAATCGCTTGATTCGCTCAATGATGTGCCAGCTTCATCAAACCTGCCATGCCATCTACAGTTCTGGCAGTGGTTTGTAATGGAATGATTCGTAACATTTTTATAATTGTAACGAGTAACGATGCAGCACATAAAAAAAAATATCGGAGTAAAAGTATTAAACTCAGCGAAAATATGTACTGAAGTAAAAGTGGAAGTAGGAGCAAAAAATAATACTCTAGTAAAGTACAGATACCGCCTTTTAGTACTTAAGTACAGTAGTGAAGTAGTTCTACTTCGTTACTATACATCTCTGCTCATAGTATCTATTAATGTGAGGGTTATCAATTATGTTTTTTTCTCATATGGCACTGTTTTCCAGCAAATATCTATCCTGTGAAGTTTTTTTTCTCTAATAATATTACTGGATGAAATAAAAAAAATTCTGGTACAACTGATAATTTTAAGTGGGGTTAAATAAAAAAATCCTAACTGCTTGTCTATTCCTTTTAAGGCAGGCGAACATGGTGCGATTTTTGCTGAGGTTCGAGTTCGCAGACAATTTTTTTTATCTCTGGTGAAAATCACAGATGTTCACATGTGTAATGTCGGAAGAAGGTGAGGAAGCAAGTGCAAGTCAATAGTATTTAATGAAGCAATCAAACAAACAAGTAACATAAAACAGGATGATAGGTAGGTGCGGCGAAGTCTGATAGCAATCCGGGGAGTGACAATGTCCGATGGTGATCCAGGAAGTGGCGGTGAGGAGAGGCAGCATGAGAGCATGACACAGGGACTGAGATGGGCGAGTCGTGGAGGTGAAGGATGATATGCGTTACAGGTGAGGAGTGGATGGGTTTCCGAAGACAAAGACGATCCAACGACAAGAACAACACAGAAAACAGGAACGAGAGACCAGGCATAAACACAGGGACTGCAAACAATGCTCAGACACTCACAAGACGAAAGAAAGGGCAATAAGTAGGGATTGGATAATGAGTAGCAGCTGGTGTAGATGAACAATTAATGGAGACGCCCACAAGAAACAATCAGTGCTGACGCGAGACACACAAACTCAAGCCCGAGGCCACGGTTATCAGCCGTGACAGTACCCTCACCTCTAGGAACGCCTCCTGGCATTCCCAGACAACCCTACCTGACGATTGTAATCATCAGTCAGGGAGTGATCCAGTATGGCCCTAACAGGTACCCAACTCCTCTCCTCCGGACCTTAACACTCCCAGTCCACCAAGTACTGGAATCCTTGCCCCCTCTGCCTCGAGTCCAGAATACGATTGACCAAATAGGTGGGTTCCCCATCTACAAGTCGCGGACATAGGGGAACCGGGGTGGGTGGGTTAATTTGTCAATAAAACAGAGGTTTGACTGTCACTGGACTAATAATCTTGGTGACAGGAACGGGCCAATAAATTTGGGAGCTAACTTATTAGAGACGGAACGTAGCGAAATGTTGTTGGTAGAATGCGCCACTTTTTTTGACCCACAATGTATAGAGGAGGCTTAGACCTGTGGCGATTGGCCTTGGCCTTGGTGCGCACCCTCACTCTCACCACGTGCGGTGGCACCTCTGGACAAAAGCATGGGCAGAGGGGACAATAGCTGACACTGGTAGCGAGTTATATGCGTACTCAACCATAGAGTTGTTGACTCCAGGAAGAAGGATTCTTGGAGACTAAACATCGCAACGTTCTCTCCAAATATTGGTTGGCCCGCTCAGACGGACCGTTGCTCTGTAGATGATAACCCGAAGACAGACTAACCATCGCTCCTAATAATTTACAAAGCTCTTTCCAAAACTTGGACACAAATTGGGAAACCAAGTCTACCAGGAGGCCATGTACCCGGAAGAAGTGATCAATTACAGTAACTTCTGTCTGTCCACTACGGTCAAACCGACTGTCATGCCATAAGAGGGCGGGAGGGCGAACAACCGATTCAGTGGGCCCCTGGGCGGAGGCGTTACCCCTTCTAAGGCGGTCTTGACCTTCGACTCGACCTCCCATATGAGTGATGAGATGACTGTACTCTCAGGTAAAATACACTCGGGAGTCACCGAGCATTCGGAAGGATAAAAAGAAGTGACAAATAATCAGGTTTGACGTTATAGGAAACTGAGCGGTACGATAGGGAAAAATCAAAGCGACCGAAAAAAAGTGCCCACCGAGCCTGCCTGGAGTTGAGTCTTTTCGCAGTTCTAATATATTCTAAGTTCTTGTGATCATTCCAGACAATGAAAGGTACCCTGACCCCTCCAACCAATTACACCACTCCTCCAATGCTAATTTGACGGCAAACAACTCTCTGTAACCACTTCATAATTACGTTTGGCAGGAGATAAATTATGAGAAAAGAACACACACGGATGCATCTTGTCGTCTGAGGCAGCGCGTTAAGAAAAAACTTCATCTACTCCTACATGTGATGCGTCGACCTCCACCACGAACTGACGTTGGGATCAGGGGCTACTAAGATGGGAGCCGAAACGAAGCAGCTCTTGAGGTTGGAAAATACAGTTTCGGCTGTATTAGTCCACCTGAACACAGTACTGGGGGAGGTCATTTCTCCGCCTTGACAAAAAGCCCATTTTCTAGTAATCTCTAGAGCACTCGTCTCACGTGTTGCACGTGTTCCTGGAGAGACGAGGAAAAAATCAGTATGTCATCCAGGTAAACATATGAACTGATCCACCATGTCTCTCATCACGTCATTAACGAGTGCTTGGAAAACCCCTGGCGAGTTGGAGAGCCCAAACGGCATCAACAAGTATTCATAGTTCCCTCTAGGGTGGTTAAAAGCGGTTTTCCACTCTTCCCCCTTCCTAATGCGGATCAAATCATTTGAAATGATAAGCATTGCGTAAATCCAGTTTTTTGAAGACGGATGCTTCATGTAACCTCTCGAATGCTGAAGACATCAACGTCAAAGGATACGTATTCTTTACTGTGATGTTGTTGAGCTCTCGGTAATCAATAGAAGGTCACAGGGAACCATCCTTCTTACCAAAAAAAAAAAATCCCGCCTCCGCTTGAGAAGAGGAAGGGCAGATGAACCTCGATGCTAGAGAATCAGAAATATATCTCTCCATGGCCTCCCTCTCCGGAATGGAAAGAGAGTAAAGCTTGCCTTTAGGCGGGGACTTACCTGGAACTAACTCTATGGCACAGTCATAGGGACGATGCGGAGGGAGAGAAGCAGCGCGGGACTTACTGAACACTTCCTTCAGGTCCAGGTACTCTGTGGGCACGTTTGACAGAACAGTACCCTCCTTCTGAAAAGCAGAAACAGACACAGCAGGACAAGCAGAAACCAGACAAGACTCATGACAATGTTCACTCCACAAAGATGATGGGTGCCACAGGGGAGTCCGTGAGGAGGAAGGGAGGGTTTCGGTGTGGTTGCCAGAGGTGAGGAGAGTTATGGGTCCTGTGGTGTGGGTGATGTGAGGCAGTTCCTGGCCATTGAGTGCGCTGACGGTAATCTGGTGTGAAAGTGATAGTGGCCCCTGAGTCCAGAAAGGTGTGACAGGTGTGAGTATTGTTGGCCCACCTCAGTTTCACCGGAAGGAGAGTTGATGATGTTGAGGACTACCCAGTAGAGATCCCACCCGATAGTAGCCTCAATCTTACTACCGGCCTGACTCTTTTACCGGGCAGGAAAGCAGATGTCCAGAGCCACCGCAATACAGGCATAGTCTTCGGGACCTCCGCCTCTCTCTCTCAATCAATCAATCAATCAATCACCTTTATTTATATAGTGCTTTAAACAAAATACATTGCGTCAAAGCACTGAACAACATTCATTTGGAAAACAGTGTCTCAATAATGCAAAATGATAGTTAAAGGCAGTTCATCATTGAATTCAGTTATGTCATCTCTGTTCAGTTTAAATAGTGTCTGTTTTTATTTGCAATCAAGTCAATGATATCGCTGTAGATGAAGTGACCCCAACTAAGCAAGCCAGAGGCGACAGCGGCAAGGAACCGAAACTCCATCGGTGACAGAATGGAGAAAAAAACCTTGGGAGAAACCAGGCTCAGTTGGGGGGCCAGTTGTCCTCTGACCAGACGAAACCAGTAGTTCAATTCCAGGCTGCAGCAAAGTCAGATTGTGCAGAAGAATCATCTGTTTCCTGTGGTCTTGTCCTGGTGGTCCTCTGAGACAAGGTCTTTACAGGGGATCTGTATCTGGGGCTCTAGTTGTCCTGGTCTCCGCTGTCTTTCAGGGCAGTAGAGGTCCTTTCTAGGTGCTGATCCACCATCTGGTCTGGATACGTACTCTTCTCCCGGGTCAGTCAAGCTCTACCCACCTGCATTGGTTCGTGATCGACAATGGGACCAGCCATGATCTCCCTGCTCGAGTTGCCAGTCTCAGGGGTGCCTGGAATACATATGTGACATGCCTGTGCCCCCAGTCGGTCAATACGAGCATCCACACGGAGCGCCAAGTTGATGAGTCTGTTGAGGCCGGCTGGCAACTCGAGAAGGAAGATCTCCTTGTGAACACGGTCGACCAACCCATGCAGGAACATAAGTGCATCCGGTGTTGACGATGCTTTCCTGCTGCTGATCCTGGCAGGTGACGCTGTGGTGAATAAAATCCGAGAGTGATGTGGAACTTGCTGCTTCCATGTTGGGTCAGAGCATTCTGTAACGTCTGAAGAAGGGGAGCAAGTCAATAGTATTTAATGAAGCAATCAAACAAACAAGTAACATAAAACAGGATTATAGGTAGGTGCGGTGAAGTCTAATAGCAATCCGGGGAGTGACAATGTCCGATGGTGATCCAGGAAGTGGCGGTGAGGAGAGGCAGCAGGACAGCGTGACACAGGGACTGAGATGAGCGAGTCGTGGAGGTGAAGGGTGATATCCGAGGCAGGAGTGGATGGGGTTCTGAAGACAAAGACGATCCAACGACGAGAAGAACACAGAGAACAGGAACGAGAGACCAGGCATAAACACAGGGACTGCAAACAATGCTCTGACAAACACAAGACGAAAGACAGGGCAATATAGGGATCGGGTAATGAGTAGCAGCTGGTGTAGATGAACAATTAACAGAGACGCCCACAAGAAACATTCAGTGCTGACTCGAGACACACACAAACTCCACCCACATAGTGCAAAGCCTGAGGCCACGGTTACCAACCGTGACAACATGGTCACGGCTCGTACTGTGTGAAATTATGGGTCGATCCTAGAACGTTACGAGCACCTCCAAACCTCACGATAATTTTCAAACATGTCAAAAAAAAACGTATGTGCCGTATGTACGGTTGAACGAGATGATTTGGTGATCCATCTGAAGTTGACCAATCAGAAGATGACAAAAAATAAGGTATATAGAATTTTTTGTTAATTATACAGCTCTATTTTTTATTTGTTATTTCAAATTGTGCAAAATTTGCTGTTCAGCTTTATGAGTGATATACCTGTCGTATTTCCGCAAAACAAGCAGAAATTCAGAAATAGCCTTCTAACCTCGAGTTGTTTATGAAGAACAGAGAGTCGATGCTTTTCAGCCATTCTCTTTGTCTTTATCCATGTCTTTGTTTCTTGTTTTTGGACGTCACAAGCCATAGCTGCCACAAAGAAAACTATTTCATCCTCAGAATCCATATTTTTATGAATTGTGTGAAACGTAATGCTGATGTCAGCATTTGTAAAATCATAGTAATTTTGTGTCATGTGTGACTGCCCCCGTATGATTTTCGGATAAACTTAATCGTGACATGTGCAAGGGCTCACAACGTTCTGAGTTTCAGAATTGCATCGTGTACGCCCACCTTAACTCATCCTGTTCTTCCTGCAAGTAGAATCTGAATCTGAAGAACACATGGTAGTACTGTGCTTCAGAAATATAAAGGTGGTTTCTTAAATTGCTTTGATTCTCATGAAAATAATTTATGTGTGGATTTACACAAATGGTCATGATTAATCGTGAACATTTTAAAATACATTTTAATATACAAAAAAAAATTACACAAAATAAATTAGACATTAAATGATAATTTCTTCCATATATATATATATATATATATATATATATATATATCCAAGTAAAAAGGCTTCTTGAAAAAGAAAGAAAATGTAGGGTGGTTTGTGTTGCTAGTACTTTGCTAGCACAATTGTTAAGTTGTTTCCATTGTCTTTCTGTTGCACTTTACCTCAGCCAGGTCTCTGATCTCATTCTCTGCTAGCGACAGGACAGTTACGTTTGCTGGCAGGTGGGCAGGAACAGTACGTAGAGTCGTGATGATGTTTCCATGAAGAAGAAGAGTCTGAAAAGGGTGAGACAGGACTTAAATATCAATCACACGATAAGATTATTTTCTGTAAGTTGGGTCAGCAATCTTATAAATTTACACATTACATTTAAACTTATAAATAACATATAGAGAGACTTACAAATGAATTGTTTTCAAGACAAATGGCAAATACCTTTAATGCTGAGAGCTTTGTGAGGTCTCCTATGTGAGCAATATTATTATCTGACATATCAAGATGTTGAAGGGAAACACAATTGTTGAGCTGCCCAATGACCTGGACAAACACACACATTTGTGAAACGGAGTCAGAAGAGGCCAGGAAACATTGTCAGCCTCATTTTCAATTAAATATATGATAAATGCATGTACTGTGAAAATCACCTTTATGTTATTTCCAGCTAGATTGAGCCATTTCAGATTAACCATGTCCTTCAGTCCCTCAATATAGCCGATACTGTTGTTTGGGAGATTCAGAGTTTGTAAATGAATCAGCTTTGAAACACCCATCATGCGTACCAGACGGTTGCTTGCCACAGACAGCTGTTGAAAGACAGTTGGTTACAGACATTTCACAGAAAACATTTATACTAATGAGAGGTGTAAGTTGTGGTGTTGTTGTAGGCGTGAATCCAACATACCTGCTTAAGAACTTGATTACACTCTAGGTGCTCCAGCTTAATAATGTTGTTTTGGTCCAGAATAAGAGTGTGTGACTCCCCGTGACTGAAAAACTTCGGATCCAGTTTGTGGAGGCTCTGACTGGAAAGGTCTAATAAACCTGGACCTGAATAATAACAGCAAGGAACAAAACAAAAATATGCTCACGTTAAAGGGTTGGTTCACCCAGATAGCAAAATTATGTCATTAATAACATACCCTCATGTTGTTCCAAACCCGTAAGACCTCCTTTTATCTTCGGAACACAGTTTAAGATATTTTAGATTTAGTCCAAGAACTCTCAGTCTCTCCATTATAAAAAGAGGTCTTACGGGTTTGGAACAACATGAGGGTATGTTATTAATGACATAATTTTGCTATCTGGGTGAACTTACCCTTTAAGTTACATGAACAAGAGATATCTGCACTTACAACACACTTTAAATGTAAAAGAAACCAAAGGAAGAGTCAAATAAAATGTACAGAGGTTTATTAATGTCAGTTATACGTATTAAAGAGACAGGGTGACTTACCTTTCTGTGTATTAACTCAAATCTGCTTTTGTCTACTAGAACCTGGATCTGAGCTTATCTTGACAGACAGAATAACGCGCATTCACAGATTCCAGTACGAATAAACACCATATTGACAGGTCAGGTCTTATAAAGAGCAGATTTGTAAATGAAATCATGTCAGCTAATCAGTGATATGACAGCAGATGTCTGCACATTAGGACAGATAAGCTGTCAAGTTCGTCACGAGCTCAACATTACACCCTGCATGTTAAAAAAATACAATCCGCACACACAACGGCAACATGGTGTATGTCTGCAATTTAAATATTTCAGTGTAAGATGTCCATCAAATCAGTCGTTTGGAATAATCGGGTTTTATTGAGCATACCTTCGTAATTTGACATCTGGAACAATGGATCAGCGATGTGATCTTCGTCAGACGCCGCTATAGTTCCCGCTTGTATCACCGCCAGGCAACAATCGTCTATTTGATTGGATAAAATAATCTGGAAATTATAATAATTTAATATATTTTTACAAGAACGCTGGTTGTATTGCTATATGAAGTCTGTGTTTAGCTTGAAAAAATAGTTTGCATTTGGAAAACTAGTTCCTTTATAAACCGCTTACCCACAATTCCTTTTTCTCTTCCCTGTCAGAAACGCCGCCATGAAGTGAGTGTAGTCTCTGTCCATCCATAAACATCTTAGAAGTTATCTGGGGAAAGCGCTTGTTAAAGTCTTCACGTGTTAATAATAAATATGATGTATATATAATAACTGTTATTTTTGACGTGTAGGGTCGAGCTGTGCAGTTTTAGTGGATATAAAATCTATCCCGGCCATGGTCGGCGGTACGCCAGGATCGACGGAAAGGTAAAACTATAACGTTAGGTGTATTTTATTTTACTGCTATTCTGTGTCGATCGTTGTATGGGTTCCTTACAACCTGTTGCGATGTGAACATTTATGTCCGGCAATCGTCTGTTTGTTTATTTACGGGGACAGTCTTGGCCTAATGGTTAGAGGACGGAGTGTTTGTACTGCTCTCTCTTCCACCTTCAATACTACGACTAAGCAAAGGCACTGGATCCTCAACTGCTCCCCTGGCTCCACAGCAAAAATAGATGCCCACTTCTCCGGGTATTTGTTCACTGATCACTGCTGTGTCTATGTATTTCTATGGGTTAATCGCAGAGCACAAATTCTGAATACTGGACACCATAATTAGATACACATCACTTTCAACTTCTTCTTCTTTCGTTTTTATTGGCAACCGCACTTAACAGTGCATTATTGCCATCATCCGGTAGCTTGGATCAGAAACATTCCTATCTCTTAACATTTATAAGCACACCCCTCAAAAAAATAAATAATAATAAGATAAAATGAAAAAAAACCCACTGGCGCTGCATGTTCAGCTCCTCCAGCTTCCACCCCACTTCCCTTTAACTCCCACTACCCATCCGCAACCTTATTTACCTCCAGTTTTACTTACACTGTCTCACACTATACTTCATCCACATCTTCTACCTCTCTCTATAAGCCTAGATACATATTAATCCTACATTCTCTTCATTAAACCAGTATTATTTAAAAACTGAAACAACACATTAACCATACTATTTCCTATATCTGAGTCTAATATATTCTTTAATGTTAACTCTTTCCCTTCATTCTTCCATAATTCTTCTCTTAGCACTTCTCTTTCTTCATCATAACCATTACAATTAATAAACACATGTTGTACAGTTTCACTTTGTCCACATTTCTCACACAAACCCGTTGGATGCTTAGATATTAAATGTAATGTTTTATTCAAACCGGTATGTCCCACCCTTAGTCTTGTAATTATACTTTCCTCCCTTCTATTTCTTCCTCTTTTTCTACCCTTTCCCACTTTCTTTTGTATTGCATATAAATGTCTACCTTTACTCTCAAACTGCGCGCGTTTCTCAATACAAAGTACCGCTGATTTAAAAAAAAAAAAAAAAAGTACGCTGATTTTGGACGTGCATCCTCGGTAGTTAGTTCAGACTTTGTGTATTCGTCTCAGGAGTGTGATGTCCACGACAAATTTATAAACAGCAGCTTACTTGATAACCTCAGTCAGCTCGTCTTGGATACTGCAATTTTCCTTACTGTATATGTACAATAAAACGAAATAGGATATCAAATACCACTGCCTCCTTTGGTTTTCATTTAAGCATAATAACAGCTGCAGAAATGTACTTGGTTCAGGGATATGTGTATATGCAGCCATTACAATGAAACGAAATATTATATAAATTTGCCTTTTTTATTTTCATTTTAACATCTAGAGCTTCTGAATTCTTAGCAATACATATTACTAATCAGAAGTTAACATTTACGGAAGGAAATTTACAAAATATCTTTATGGAAACATGATCTTTACTTGATATCCTAATGATTTTTGGCATAAAAGAAAAATCTGTAATTTTGACACAATGTATTTTTGGCTATTGCTTAAAAATATACCCCAGCGACTTAAGACTGGTTCTGTGTTCCAGGGTCACATATTTGACTGTATAAACTGAATAAATCTAATGTCAGTGTGGTTTTATTATTGTATTAATGTTGATTCATGTAAATCCTCTTCTTCTGCAGGTTTTCCAGTTCCTGAATGCTAAATGTGAGTCTGCTTTCCTGTCCAAGAGGAACCCCAGACAGATCAATTGGACTGTTCTGTACCGGCGCAAACACAAGAAGGGCCAGTCTGTAAGTTTGCCTAATGCCGCGTTTCCACCGAAATTACCCGGGACATTTGTACCAGGAACTTTATTCCCCCCAGACCTGTTGCTTTCTGCGTTTCCACCGCGGTGTAAAGTACCGGGAAGATTAGACAAATAGACTGGTGACGTAGGTCTGCGTGCGTTTCTCAATACAAAGTACGCTGATTAAAAAAAAAAAAAAGTACGCTGATTTTGGACGTGCATCCTCGGTAGTTAGTTCAGACTTTGTGTATTTGTCTCAGGAGTGTGATGTCCACGACAAATCTATAAACAGCAGCTTACTTGATAACCTCAGTCAGCTCGTCTTGGATACTGCAATTTTCCTTACTGTATATGTACAATAAAACGAAATAGGATATCAAATACCACTGCCTCCTTTGGTTTTCATTTAAGCATAATAACAGCTGCAGAAATGTACTTGGTTCAGGGATATGTGTATATGCAGCCATTACAATGAAACGAAATATTATATAAATTTGCCTTTTTTATTTTCATTTTAACATCTAGATAAATTGAATACAGACCAAAGAAAACCTGTTAGATTCAACCCGCAGCTGAATTATATTTTGTTTAACCCCTAAAGACACATCAGAGCCAGCGGCACATATCAGAAGGTCTAGCCGAGATGAAGCTGCTCTCTGCGGATACATGAGGACTGAGCTCCCGCTGATCGAGTGGAGCTCACTGTCTACGAGATCGGCGAAACACATTTTTAAATAGGCGCTGTCTTCATAAATAAACCATAGATTTGAGTTTTAAACAACTACATTCTCGCCTGAAATACTTTTAAAATTACATTTCATGAAACAATATCAGTAATATTTTGAAAATATTGATCCGAATAAATGGTGGTTGAACTCAACCAATGCTGCATGAACTCAACCAATCAGGATGTTTAGCGCCAAAGTCCCTCCCCCGAAAGTTCCGGAACTTTGTAAAAGTACCACCTCGCCAGCAGGGACTTTCTGAGGGGCATTTTTTTTACCTGGAACTTTTAGTTCCTGGTTCCTGCGTTGGAAACACACAGAGTACCAGGCCAAAGTCCCTAGCTCCTGGGTAAAGTTCCTGCGGTGGAAACGCGGCTTAATATATGCTTCTCTAACCCTTCAGCAAAGCGTCACATATTGCATCCTGTCAGAAGAGTTCAATTACTGGCAGTGTTAATGGTATCTTGTGTCTAATGATACAATTTTTGAGCTTTAGAGATTTTAGAGACAGACAGGTAAATATTTAATGAATACAGTGGTTATTCTCTTATAAATTAACTTTCAGCCGCTCATTCAGATGTAACTTTTATTGATTCCACCAAGTACATGTGCCTGGTTGTGGGATCTAATAGGTAATGCAGGGAAACATCTATTAGCCCTCAGTAACATCCTAGGTGAAGGCATCTCAAACTCCTATGAATGAAATTGAACTAGGACATGGCTTGATTCCTTAACTTTGAAGACAATGGTTTTATGCTTCAGAGTTTTCATGGGTCAAAGATGGTCTTCGGTGGTGGCTGACAGTCATTCATACACACACAGTAAAAAGTATCCTACCAACATTATCTGTGAGCCCAATACTGGCAATAAATTTTAAATAAAAGCAAAATCTATTATTTTTTTAACTTTTTTTTTAACTTAAACTACTTATTAAACCATTAAAAAAATAGACAAGAATAGTCCTATAGGGACTAACACGTGGTTTGGCAGCAAAAGTCCTTGATATTACGCCAGAATGAGAGTATAATTCCTGAACCTATCGGCCTGGAAAATCACAACTTTTTATTTTTTGTCTGTCTTTGTTCACGATTTAACTAAAGAAGAGTCAAGTTTCAAATAGAAAAAGAAATGTATAGAAACTCTTTGGTCATTTTTGAGCGAAATGCGAACAGTCTAATCACATTCAATGATCTATGCTAAGCTAAAAGTGCTACTGCCAGACCCGGTGATTGCCTGAATGGATTCAAAAACAGTAAAACTCAAACTGTATAACACTAGGCTCATTTTCAACTCGCCTATTTACAACAAAAGTGGAGTGTTCCTTTGAGATATCAGCACAATAACACACTCAGCAAAATATTTTTTAATTATCGTTATTGATAAAATCCCAAAATATTATATTTTTGTCAATATTGCACAACCCAAATTTAATTGATATGATTATTGATGATAATAGTTTAAATTAATATAATAATGAATACTTTTGACTCATCCATTTTCTTAACAGTGGTTTAAAGGCTGAAATGTAAAGTTTATTTTAAAACTTGTATCTAAACTGTAAATGTTTTTTACGGTAATTTTACGGTTTAATATGGAATTTTACGGTTTAATAATAGACATTGCCCTACCCTGCTCATATGGTATTTTATTTGTGCAAGTCTTAAAAATGGTCACAAAGAATGTTTATCAGAAGAAAAGGTTTTTTGAGAGAATTCGGGAAGAACATTCTCCAAATCCACCACATGAAATAAGGATTCAGCCTTCTGACCTTAAACCATCATTTTAGTTGATTTTTATTCATATGTCCGAGGGAGGGAGGAGGAAAGAGTGCTTTGCTTGGAGACCTAGAGAGTGTGTGGGGAGGAGTTCTCTGTTCTTTCATATGTGCAGCAGTCATTTATATCACTCATAAATTACATTTAATTGAACATTTTCCAATGTCTTTTTGCTACTTTAGGAAGAGGTGGCTAAGAAGCGCTCCCGTCGTGCAGTTAAGTTCCAGCGGGCCATCACTGGTGCCTCACTGGCTGAGATTCTGGCCAAGAGGAACCAGAAGCCAGAAGTGCGTAAAGCGCAGAGGGAGCAGGCCATCAGGTGATCAAGTTTTTCTCTGCCCTTCCTTTATTTGAGGACCCTGGACCACCAGGGTACAATTTTTTTTTTTTTTTTTATAACCTTTCAGTGAAATTACTTTCTATTAACTTTTAAAGATTTTTCAAATGTAATATGTTAAAGGGGGGGTGAAATGCTATTTCATGCATACTGAGTTTTTTACACTGTTAACGAGTTGGATTCCCATGCTAAACATGGACAAAGTTTCAAAAATTAAGTTGTACGTTTGAAGGAGTATTTTTGTTCCAAAAATACTCCTTCCGGTTTGTCACAAGTTTAGGAAAGTTTTTTTCGAGTATGGCTCTGTGTGACATTGGATGGAGCGGAATTTCCTTGTATGGGTCCTAAGGGCACGTCTCCCGGAAGAGCGCGCGCTCCCGTATAGCAGAGCACTGAGAGGCTGAGCACAGACATTCATTCACTGATCAGAGCGAGAGCATCGCGAAAAGTCACAAAAGAAGTGTGTTTTTGGTTGCCAGGGCAAGACAACCCTGCACAGATTACCAAATAAAAAAACAGCATTAAGGGACCAGTGGATGTAGTTTATTTTTACAGAGCATCAACGGAGTTGTGCAAGTGTTTTTGTTTGTTCCCTGCATTTCGAAGATGCTTGTTTTACAAACAAGGCCCAGTTTGACGACGGTTTTGCGTATCGTTTATTTCTTAAGGATGATGCAATCCCAATGAAAACGTGTGTTGGAACCGCAGGCGGGGAGTAAAACTGCTTGAAATATCTCTGCCTCCTTGTTAGTGCGTCCGCCTCCCATGCCGGAGACCCGGGTTCGAGCCCCGCTCGGAGCGAGTTGTTGCTGCTGCTGGTCTCGTTCAGTTTCAGCCTCAGGATCTGATTCTGGATCATAAATAAACGGCTGAATCTGACTGTTAGCCATGGTTTATTTTGGATGACAGTTTTTTTTTCCTCACGGTAATGGCACAACTTCCAAACGCTCTCAACGCAAAAGCCTACTGGCGCTTGTGATTCTTTAGCTCCGCCCACACGTCACGCCTCCAGCCGGTCGTGTTTTTCTGGGAAAAATCGGTACAGACTATCTTTCTCTTATGAATATAATAAAACTAAAGACTTTTTGGAGTTATGAAGGATGCAGTACTACTCTATAGGTACTCAAGATTAACATGATATTGAGTGAAAACGAGCATTTCACCCCCCCCCCCTTTAATTTCAAGTTGTTGTTGTTTTTTTTACACTCTTCAGATTTCATTGTGGGGTCATGTGTAAGTTACAAAAGGGTTTTGGCTGTAGAATTCAAAATCAAAAACTTTTCAATCAGTTATTAAATTTTAGAAGACCTAAAATTCTTAAGATTATTTCACGTAAAATGTCAAATATTTATTTTTCAAGTTTAACCCTTTAGGCGCCAGGTTTTGTTTTGGAAAAAATGCTGGATTTTGACATCAAGATTTCAAAAGCTTGTGGCTTGAAAGGGCTTAAAAATGGAGGTTTACTGTAAATTAGGAAAATGTTTGCCAAATGTTTATGTGGGGTGTAAGTATATTCTTTTAGTTTACACATTATGATGTCATCGGGGGCGGCCATATCAAATTTAATAATATTCAGGAAATAGTAGATACTGAATTGATGTTGCTCGTTTGATTTTTGTTTTTTGGGGGGGGGGTGTCAAGTGACTGCGCTGCCACTGCATGCTCACACAGGGTTAAGCTTTGCTACTTTGACAATGCAGCTTGTTCATTGTCATATTAAAAAAAACAATTCATACATGGAAACAAAAACAAAATTATTCCAAAATGTTAAGATCAAATAATGTTGGTACGAATAAAAGAAGAAAAGTGTTTCATACGTCCAATAATAATAATAATAATAAAAAAAAAATAGGGCAATGATTCACATCTATATATTTTTTTTAACTTTGGCTCAAGTAAATAATTTAGATGTGAATCATTGCTCTAAAATGTTTAAATTGGAAGAATGAAACACTTTTTCATTGTGCTGCACAAGGTGATTTTTAAATAAAATTAAGTTGATGTAATTATAAGGTAAAATAAAAATATGAATTCTATACAGAACTGACGTTTACTTCTGGCTTTTCAAACGTGTATGCAAGTTTTACTTTATACAAAAAAAAAAAAAAGCATTTCAGTTGTGTCACAGTTTAGTCTGCTTCGTTTCTCATCCAACACGCGAGAAGTTGAGCTAAACATCCCTTCACTGTCTCCGCTTATGGAGGCGTGGACAGGTACAGTATGCTCACGCAGTGAGCTCTTATTTTGTGCAGTCGGCTGTTCGCTTCCTGCAATCTGTGCCTCAGACTTGTAGGTCTGCACTTCTAGTGCTGAATGGCTGTCCATGTCCTGCGCACAGATTTCGAAATACTTCCACACAAATTACATGACAGCGAATGATTACAATGTAGTTTGTGTACGCAGGCGCACTTCCGGAAAAACTTGGGATGTGGCCGTTTCTCACAGCAAGAAGACAAACGTTTCTGGAGAGGCAGAGGGCAGCAAAACGAAACCCTGCTGGCTGGTTATCCAGGATACTCTGTCTGGCGCATGCAATGATGACGCTGTGAATAGTGACTATTCTTTCTGACCAATCAGCAGTCTGCTGTGTTTTCATGTTACATTTTAGTATCGCCTCAGCTCGCTCAGAACCGAGTCGCGTCAAGGTGAGCTGATACGGTGTAGTGGAAATGCACCATTAGTGTTGCATGACCAAGTAAATGCACCTTCTCTAGTAAGCTTGTGTAGCGAAGTAGTTTGAAATATAATCTGAGCAGATAAACGGTCCATGTGGAGTGATTCAAAGGAGTTCCGTTTTGTTCGGTTTTTGGTGCATAAACATTATCAAACATCTAACTCCTCAAATCGTTTTATCAAAGAAAATTATATTGTGAAAATTATCACTATCAGATTATCGGCCAGCCCTAATTTCAGCCTTAAACAGCATTGTAACATGTGCAACAAAAACTGAACATTTTCTTTCTAACTGTATTTTTGATCTGATCTTTCAGAGCTGCAAAAGAGGCCAAGAAAGCTAAGCAGGCAACTAAGAAACAACCCACCCAGAGCGCCAAGGTAAGATGAGGGTTTTGTACAAAAATTCAAAACCATAAGTCTATGAGCTAGGTGTGTTTGTTCTTTGCCCCTTGAGGCGTTGCAGTGTGACTGATTCTGTCGCTTCTGTGTCATAAGGTGGCATAGAGTAGAAGGACTAAGTCTACAACTAGTACCCTTTTAATAATGAGTGCTCAGTGTCATTTATAGTCCTACACATGATTGCAAAACGAATAAAAATCCTTGTTTGAATATCTTTCATAGTCAGTAACATGTTTGTGTTGTTTTTAGGCCCCTGTTAAAGCTGCATCCAAACAGAAAATTGCCAAGCCCATGAAGGTCAGCGCTCCTCGTGTTGGTGGCAAGCGCTAAGTTAATGATTTAGTGTTTTGTGTATTAATAAAAGTTTTACTATAAACCTTGAGTTTTTGAAGTATTGATTTCAATGTTCTTTTAAAGACTTTAAAACTTTCATGTTTATAACTAAACTGACTGACTCTAAAAACAAATTTATATTTGGTCCTTGTGAAGAAATGTTGCTTTGGAGCCGCTGTACATGGGCTTCCAGTGTAAATACTCTTGAGTCTGATGCTGTAGTGAAGCCTGTGTCAAAAGTGAAGACTTGTTCACTGACACGGACGGCCGAAGTAAACTTTCGCCTTAAAGCCTGTTAAACTTTGTCTGAACAATCCGGACTTATGAAATATTTATACTACCGGAAGGGGACGCTGATTGTCTGCTCCGCAACAACAAGCAATTGTCCAGAATTATTGCACATCTGGACTAAGGACCAAAACTCCAATGACAGAATGGAGAATTGAATTGAAATTTATTTGACAAGTTTATAAATTTGTACAAAATACAAGTATTCCATTCACTTTAGAAAAAACTGTTGAGGATAAAAACATAATTAAGCCCTTGGCTTGTTTCCATTGCGGCCCTCGATGTTAATATAAAGGTTATGTGTACGTGCAGAATAGACAGAACAACAGTATCTCCTAATTGTAATTTATCACCTCAATAAAAAAAATAATTTTTAACAATATAGTAGAGATAATTCACCAAAAAATACAAATCACAACTGACAATAAACATCCCAAAAAAATGACACAATTTACAATAAAATCACCACAAAACACTAACTACCCTCACCAAACAGCCAACTTTTTACCATTCTTTTACAACTCAAAAAATCTTACTCCCTTTATTGAAACTGGTAATTTATTCCATGCTATAGCACTCGTATATAAAAAATTATTTTTCAACAACAACCTGTTAAATTTACATGGACAAATATTAAAATCTCTACCACTAGTTTTATATGAATGCTGCTGACTCACCATATAAAACTTTTTTTTTTTTTTAATGACTTGGAACCACATTATTGACAATCCTATCTGTCAGACCCATTTTTTTAAATATCACCCTTTTTTCCTCAGTCAATATCCCCAACTCCTTAAAACTTTCACTATGTAAATGCGCCCTAGGGGGGCATTCGTGGGAAGTCGTGGCCTAATGGTTAGAGAGTCAGACTCACAATCGAAGGGTTGTGAGTTCGAGTCTCGGGCCAGCAGGAATTGTGGGTGGGGGGAGTGCATGTACAGTTCTCTCGCCATCCTCAATACCACGACTTAGTTGCCCTTGAGCAAGGCATCGTACCCCCAACTGCTCCCCGAGCACCGCAGTATAAATGGCTGCCCACTGCTCCGGGTGTGTGTTCACAGTGTGTGTGTGTGTGTTCACTGCTCTGTGTGTGTGCACGTCGGATGGGTTAAATGCAGAGCACAAATTCTGAGTATGGGTCACCATACTTGGCTGAATGTCACATCACTTTAGAATGTACTTTTAAAATTATCCGAACTAATTTATTTTGAGCCTTTTGCAATTTATTCTTCAAAACTTGGGAACAACTATTATACCAAAAGGAGGAAGCATAATCAAAATGAGGTTGAATCAAGGCACCTGCTAATAATGGTAAAGAGTGAATGTCTAATAAACTGGCTTGCCTCGCTAAAAACTTAATTTTACCACATTTTTATAAATGCCTTTCTAGCCATCAAATCACCTGTTAATTTATTATCTATTAAACAGCCCAAATAGTTTACTACAGATTTTACCTCTATGGCCTTACCATTTATCTAAATTAAAAAGGTGTCATCCTTTTTTAATTTCACTTTAGATGCAAAAAGAATGGCCTCAGTCTTTCCTGCATGTAAGGGATAGTTTATTAACTAAAAACCATTTAGACATCACCTCTAGCTGCAAAGTCATCTTTTCTTCAATGACCCCCTCATCCTGATGAGATATTAAAACCGCTGCATCATCTGCATACAGAATAAGTTCCTCTGAGCATGCTGCTTTAAGATCATTTATATATAAAAGAAAAAATAAGGGACCTAAAATACTCCCTTGAGGAACTCCACAGTTAATAAATAAAGGACTAGACAAAATACCTTTAATGTCTACCCTCTGGCATCTATCATCAAGGTAGGACTGAACCCACCTAAGAGAATTCTCATCAAAATTTTGCAGGAATATTATCAATCCCAGAAGCTTTATTTGTTTTTATTTCATTTAAACATTTAAAAACCTCACTTAATTTACTGGTTTCAACTTAAAATAATCTTGAATAATTCCACGCTTCCCATAAAAAAATTTCACTTGTGTCTTGTTATAAAAATCAGGCCTCTTTGGAAGTTGGTTATATAGTTTATTAGCTAATGATGTGAAATAATGATTAAAAGTTTCAGCAACCTCCTTTGGATTAGAAATGAAAACCTCCACCTTTAGGTTGATATTTGCAGGGTTCCCACGCTTCTTGAAAGTACTTGAATTTCAGACATATGGATTCAAGGCCTGGAAAGTACTTGAAAACCAACATAGGTCCTTGAAAGTGCTTGAATTATTTATATGAAATCAGTTTTGTTTGTGCTGCTATTTTTTTTATCCGATATATTTTTTTTGTCCGATATGTGCTTCTGTCAAAAACATATAACCCTAACCCTAACCCTAACCGCGAGTTTTGCATCCTGCGGGAACCCAATCCCAAAGTCTAGCGCATTAACCTATGGAGAAGCAGTTATAATTAGCCTATCAGCCTCAATGCCGGGAAAGTGCAAATTCAATAGGATTTACAATAAAAAAAGATTTACAAAATAATTTTAACACGTCTCCAGGGGCTTAGATTATGCGGGGACATGTCCCACCACTTTATATTACTATTATATATTTTATATTATATTCTGATTTGCTGCTAAAAAACACTTATGATAATTTTGAAAAGAACGGAGTATAATTTTTTTAAGGTTTCTTTGATGAATAGAAAATTTCTATCTGAAATAGAAATCTTTTGTAAAATGATGTCTTTATCATCACTTTTGTTTTTAAAACCTTTTTAAATAAAAGTATTCATTTCTATAATTTATTTTCCAAAAAACACAAAAGACAAAAAACAGACTCTAAGCTTTTGAATGGTATAGTGTATAATGTTGCGAAAGCTTTTTTTTTTTTTCACATAAATGCTGAATTTGGATCCTTCTATTCATCAAAGAATACTGAAAATTTACTCATCTGTTTTAAATCTTGATCATCAGCAAATCATCATATTAGACTGATTTCTGAAGGATATGACACTGAAGACTGGAGTAATGATGCTGAAAATTCAGCTTTGATCACAGGAATAAATTACAATTTACAATAAATTCAAATAGAAAACAGTTATTTTAAATTGTAAAAATATTTCACAATTGCTTTTGCTGTACTTTGGATCAAATAAATGCAGGTTTGGTGAGCAGAAGAGACTTCTTTAAAAACATAAAAAATCTTACTATTCAAAATCTATAGACTGGTAGGCTATATTGATTACAGAAATGTTATATTGTAATGTTTTATATTGTAGTGTGTGTGTGTGTGTGTAATTTCTGTCCCCCTCTGAAAAGATGGCTACGCCCCTGCACGTCTATAACAAGTGAATGTACAAATTTTTAATGTTACCAGGTTTTACTATATTATTAAACATTTAACAGCTTTTTATATATATAAAAAAGCTGAGATAAATTAATTCTTAATTTAAAAACTCTTTAAAAACTAGTGTAATTCATTTTTTAATCAATATATCAGAAACTGCATTTGAATATTACCAGTATTGAATTTAATGGATTTCAAGTCCTTTAAACACGACTGTCTAAAACGGTTTAATTTTATAAAACCTTCACATTAAAAAAATCATTATTACTCTGACATTTCTTAATGTAAATATTAAGTGTAAGTACAGTAAGTTCTTTCATGATGTTATGCGCCGGGGGTGTGAATTTCAAAGGAGCTTGATTTAATAAAATGGTGCTTTAAAAAGTCTTTGAAAGTCCTTGAATCTGGTGTTTATGAAAGAGTGGGAACCCTGTATTTGGAGACTTTTCCTTAGAATCATTTGAATAACCTAAATTCTTTAGCACACCCCATAGCTTTGGGGTATTTTGTCTTCTGCACTATATATATAAGAATGATCACTTATACAACAGTCCATAACACCACTACTGCCTATCTTCTGTGTGTCAGATAGTAATATCACATCAATAACAGACTTAGTTTTTGGTGTAATTCTAGTTGGCATTGAAATAATTTGTTTCAAAACAAAAAAAAATTAAAACATTTTTTTAAAAGACTTATACATTAAAGAGTCACTTTTTAACATATCTGTATTTAAATCACCACAAATTATAACTTTGGAATCATGGTGTTTCAAACAATAATTTAAGACCCCCTCCAACAATTCATAAAAATCCCTCTGATCCGGAGGACGATAAAATGACCAAACTAAAATGGGCTTACTCTTAGGTAATAAAATGTCCACCCACACGGCCTCAATAGCAGCACTGACCAAATAATTTCTATTATTAAACGTCAAATCCAATCTGACAAATACACAAACACCGGCACCTTTACGATTTCTATCTCTTCTTATCAAATTGTAATTTATTTCAATTTCAGAATCCAGAATCGAACCATCCAACCAAGTTTCACTACACCCTAGTACCGACAACTTGAGCTGAGAACATAGCAGTCATATCTCAGAGATCTTTGGAAGTAAGCTCCTAACATTTAAATGAGCAATAATTAGACCATTTGAGGTCTTCCTTAAGTCAATACCACAAGCAACATCCTCCCGAAATGAGCTAACTGGCTCATCCAGATGCTTGTGTTGCTTTAACAAAACCTGTTCATACAGCTGGTAGTCCTCGTGCTCCGGGCATGAAAATGCATCAACCAACCTGCAGGCCTCAGTTCCAGCAACATGATGAATCACCTCCTGCCGTGACACATCTCTAGAATCACCATGCAGAGAAGTTAAATTCTCCCAATGTTCAGCAATATAATTCCAACCCACAATAGCCCCAGATCGTCGATCCTCCTGGCCGGACGCACTCAGCACATCCAAATAAGACTTAGAATTGACAAGGCTTCGCTGTTGATTATCTCTCAAGATGGGACCGGGACATTGATGTATATCACCGGACAGAAGTAAACCCAGGAATATAATAGTCCCCTTATATCTCCGATTTCTATTTGCTCCACTCTTCCTCATACACGGAACTGACCACGAGTGGCAAATGAACGTATAATAAACAATATTTGAGCCAAAACCGAAAAACTTTTTTACGTTTCCACTTTCTTGCATCCAAAATTTAAAATGTCCTTCAGTAGATTCCTTCTCACAATAAAATAAGATAAAAAAAAAAACACTGATAAGTAGGAGAACTATTTGCACATAACACCTGCTTGCCGCCATCTTGGACAATTGCAGTTCATTGCAGCGTAAAGCATTCACTTCCTGAAAAAACCTTGGGAGAAACCAGGCTCAGTCAGGGAGCCAGTTCTTCTCTGCCCAGACGAAACCAGCAGTTCAATTCCATGCTGCAGCAAAGTCAGATTGTGCAGAAGAATCATCTGTTGCCGTCTAGGAGACAAGGTTTTGACTGTGGATTTGTCTCTGTGGCTCATCTAGTTGTTCTGGTGTTCGCTGACATTTAGGGCATTCTAGGTCCTGATCCATCAGGGCTGAATATTAGGGCTGCTCCAATCATGATCGGCCGATCATTAATGCGCATCTCGTCAGTAAAGCCGGTTCTCTAATCAGCGATAAATTCCATCAGGTGCGTGATTTCACATAGAGCAGCTGTTACTACACAGAGCCGTTGTTAACTAAGAAGATGCGCAGATAAACGCTGAAAATGAATGTGGATTTGCGCAGTGTCAGGAGAAATGGGCAGGATTCAAATGCGGGTTTACACAAGGCTTTATTTAAAGCAGAGGAGTCAGAGCAGATGAGTCACGTTCACTGGATTACTCGTAGTGACTGAATGAATAGTCGAAGCATATGAATCACAGCCGATGAGTAACGCTCCACGGTAATTCGTATGACCGCTGAGACCGGAGTGATGAGGACAGGAAGCCTCCAAGAGCTCTGCGCTTTGTAAGAACAGGGGGCAGAGAAATCAGCTAAACACACTGGAGCCTGAGGACAAGACACGACAAAGGTGAGTGCCAAGAACAGCTAGAAGATCGGAGCTATTGAAACGAGTAACAACAGTCTGACAATAGACAGAGAAACACAGGGAATGATAAAGGGAAAAAATTAGAAGAACATAGAAAACATGTGGCGAGCAATTAAGGTTCACAACACAGAAACAAGGAGGGCGGGGAAAACTCAAACAGGTAGACGCGGTGAGCTGACAAGTGATACAAACACACACACACACCAAAAAGGCAGGTGATTAGTCCCGAGACCCGACAGCGCAGCTTCTCAGTTAACATTGGCTCTGTGTAGTAACAGCTGCTCTATGTGAAATTACGCACCTGATGGAATTTACCGCTGATTAGAGAACCGGCTTAACTGACGAGATGCGCATAACGATCGGCCGATCGTGATCGGAGCAGCCCTAATGAATATGTACCGACTATAAGTCTCACTTTTTTTCATAGTTTGGCTTGTCCTGCCCTTATAGTCAGGTGCGACTTATTTATCAAAATTAATTTGACATAAACCAAGAGAAAACATTACCGTCTACAGCCGCGAATGGGCGCTCTATGCTGCTCAGTGCTCCTGTAGCCTCTCCCTGAAAACATAGAGCGTAATGTTATTTCTTGGTTCTTGGTTCTAAATAAATGCGACTTATACTTCGGTGCAACTTATAGTCCGAAAATTACGGTACTGGATCTGGGTGACTGCAGTGACCATCTGATATAGTGACCTCAGAATAAGAGAGAAACAGACTAATATTATCGTAGATGCCATTCTGCGGCTAGCAGAAACTAAACTATGTGCAGTATTTCTAGACAGAAAGGTTACACCACCCCAAGAGGGATGAAGACCTCTCTTTTCTCTCATCTGTTTTCAACTGGACATGGACAGTATACCGTACACACAGTTTCAATGGAGGGACTGAAAGCTCTCGGACTAAATCTAAAATATCTTAAACTGTTCTGAAGATGAAAGGAGGTCTCACGGGTTTGGAACAACATGAGGGTGAGTCATTAATGACATCATTTTAATTTTTGGTTGAACTATCCTTTTAACCCTTATGTTATATGTTATGTTACGTCCCCCTTTTTTGGGGACATTTTCGTCCAATAGGGGGTAAAGTTGAGTCTTATTTTGGCCACAACTTACTTTGTGTTTCAACAAATGGAATGATTTTTGGTGACAAATCTCATTTTGACACATATTTTAAAAAACTCAACAATACACTGGGCAAATTCATTCCGAACATTACGAAAGGGTAGTGAATTTGAACAACGCACAAGGGTTTAAAAAAATAAAACTCAATTATATGTATCATGATACACTAATGATTAATTATTTTATATTTAATAATACAAAACAAAATAACTCCACATGATGTTTCTCCCTCTGTGCCATTTAGTGCTTTCAGACAATGTGTCTTTAATCATTTCCATGCATGGTTGCATAATGTAATGCCAAAATACACAATATGTTTTAAATTTTAAAAAGTCAATTAAAATAAATCATGATCTTTTTCTAATGTATGTTTTCATGGGTGTTAATCGCTTCAATTTTGTTGGAAGAAAAAACAACACTGTGATAAGGGCTGAAGGTGAACGCAACGAAGATGTATTGGAATTGGATGAGAAACCGAAACGTGTATTCACAGATGAAGATGTCATATCATAGCAATCTATCAATAAATGCACACACCTTGTACTCTCTGATGTTCACTCTGCTCGGCACCCCTGCGGATTGAAAAATGCACTGAATCCATGCAGACTCAGATCAGGTGAGGAGCCGGAACTTGCCACCATATCAAATGAGTTTTTAAAGGGGACTTAAGTGATCACAAATTAATTATTCAAAAATATTTTTTAAGCCCCCCTAAAAAGGGCCTAATGACGCTCCTGGTCAAAATGCACTGTTGAGTTGAGCACTGGTGAGTGATTTTGTAAGCACGGCCTTAAATTAGTTATAAAGTTCAAAACAATTGCAAAGAGTTGGTAGAAAAAAATGTCTACAGTTACTATCGTAAACTCGGTTCCCTGGGAGGCAGGAATGAGACATTACGTCAGCTATGACGTTGTTTTATGGTGTCTCCTTTATCTATACACCTTTTACCTGTTTCTTTATTATTCTCAGGTAGGTAAGGAAAGTCGACCCTGGACAAACCTATAAGCATTTCAAAAATACTTACAACTTGCTCAGTAGACTTCCCTGTGGTCAGTTCTTGCTTACGGATCTTAAATTACTACTCTTGCAGACCATAACTTGTCAATAATAAAATACAAGTTAACAAAAGTTATATCAACGTACAATAGTAAAGTTACAAAATCAAGGTATAATCAGCTGGTATCAGGCGTCGAGGGATACTGTGCTTCTTCAGTGTCCGTCCGTCGAGTCTCTCTCTCAGTCTTTTATACCCAGACGTCAAACGCTGGTTCTTCTGATGTTATCACCTGGAGTGCTGCCAACTCCTCTGCCGAGACTTTCAGTTGTTAACTTCGCATTGCTTTAGTCCTTTTCCTCTTCTTTTTCCTCTCAACCATCTGTGAAATACACCTTAACTACTATATTGTCCATTTATCATAAAAACTATTTCTAATACATAAGTGTTTCTACTCTAAATCAGTCACTACATACATTTCATGAAAGTAAGCAGTTTTCTTAATGTTAGTGAAGTTACACAATACATTTTCCATTTAGCATTAATCACAGGGTTACATCTTTGTACTTAAGCAAAAGCATTATTATTACTTAGGTTACAGTATATCTGTTTATAGCAAATTAAGCATTAATCAAGACAGTACAATTGCAAAATCATCATCTCCATTAACAACGTATATGGGGACTCCTCCCTTCTTCACTTTTGCTGAAATCTTATGGGCTAACACCAGCTGGGGACAGCTAGCCAATTGATGCAAAGCATGCAAATACTGACAGGTCAGCTGGCAGTATGAAATGCATGGGCGTGAAAATTACGTCAGAATCAGGCTGAACGCTAGCACAGCTGGTCAAACAGCGACCACGGTGGCTAATGTAATGTCTCATTCCCGCCTCTCAGGGAACCAAGGTTACGATAGTAACCAGAGATGTTCCCTTCTAGAGGCGGTAACTCGACATTATGTCAGCTATGACGTATATGGGAACTGTATTCAATCCCGCCGTGAGAGCAGTGAGATAAGCCCTGAACGGGGTCAATCACCCCCACACATAAGCAAGACAGTTCTTGCCAATGGCCGTGTCGCTAAGAGTGCTAGCATCTGATAGGCGGAACTAGACCAATGAGATCTGCTCCGACCCTAACAAAATTAGCATATCTTCATGCAATAACTCAAAGGCTGCCCTGAACAGGGCAGACACAATGCAATAAAGCACTCAAGCATGAAAGTTAAACACAGAGTCAACAGCGTTTGTGGTGACAACTGCATAAACCTTATAAACCAAAACACAGAGTTAACAGACATGGTAACTACTGTTTAACTGTTTATAACATTATGAATAAAACTTTACTCACCGAAAGTACACGTGCCATCAGTCCCAGAAGCCTCTGAAATTCCCTCAGTGAAAATGACCTGCCCGGTCTGAAAACGACACGGAGTTGATGAAATTGCCTCTATACGCTCTAGAGAGAGATGGGCTCGCATCGCCATCGAGTCCAAACATATTCCCAGATATGTTATAGTCTGACTCTGTAAAAAAACGCTCTTCTGCATATTCACATCCAGTCCCAGCGTATCCAAATGGTGAAGCATTGTTTCCACGTGACTGATTAGCACATCTCTTGAGTGGGCTAAAATCAGCCAGTCGTCCAGATAATTCAAGATGCGCATTATGCTCGATCTGAGGGGAGATTTCGCTCTATCGCTCCCTTCTTAGGCAAACTGACAACTTCCTGTCTCAGAACAGGAAGGTTTTGGGGCAAAGTTATTGACGGGACCATGCCATTGAAGCGGGGAGGTCTGCGTTTGAACTGGAGAGAATATCAGAGGTGACAGTGTTCGAATGGTGTCAAAGCTCTTGGAGGCCCCCTCTTGCTCTTTCCTCTTGGAGGAGCTCTTTTTCTCCATTTAGCCTTAAATAATACATTAATACTTAAATAATACATAATAACGGAAAATAGGATACAATTCATAACAAAAACGGTTGATCTGCATGTTTATCTACGGCGTAATAATCAATGCATGTGTGTCTAACGCACAATTTGTGAGGGTTAGCAACCCTGCTTTGTCATCGTTGACACAAAAAAGCCTTCACCTGGTGAACATGTTCATCAGTAATAATGTCCTTAATTAAATTAACACTGTTTTTGAGCAGTTAGGCCCCGTGTCCACCAAAGCGTTTTTAGGCAGCTGAAAAAGCCAGGCGCTCTGCTGAAAATACCCACGTGTGAACGCTTGAGAACGCTTTTTGTGGGCTCCGTTTTTTTTCAGTTGAGACCACTGATCTATATATGATATCTATATTATAGATCAGTGGTTGAAACGCTTTGGTTGCTATGATACAGAACAACAAAAGCTAGCATTTTTTCTCAGAACTACTTTACATGGCTAATTTACAACTAACAATACGATAGTGAGCTAGCATCATAAGATAGAGGGTTTTCACGGCGAGTCATCAGACTGGAAGTCGGCCATGTTGGAGGCACTCCACATCACAACAAAGCACTGGCACTGAAGTATATCCCGAACGTCGTCAAGGAAAATGGTTAATTATTGCCGTGTTTCAGGTTGTACTAATAAGACAGCTCAAGAATAATAGTGTGTGGTTTTTTTGGGGTGTCAGATTGTACATGTGCATTTATATGATAGAATAAAATACTATGAAACTAACTCAGTGTACAGTGTAGATAGCAAACTGGGAGTCTTTGGAAATGAAAAAAAAAAAAAAAAACATGATTGAGAGTCACTTGGCTACACCTTGAGTATCGCAATGATATCATACAGTTAAGTATAGGTTGATTAAAGACGTTATTGCATTACTTACTTTGGCCTTTACAACACAACGGTTGTTGATAACTTGGTACTGCGTCTCCCTCACCCATCCACACACCATCTGGTTATAAGCCTCCAAACCCTTGTAGGATTTAAGGTCTTCCGCTGTGTATGGGCTCGGCGAGAAAACCAGGTAGTTGACTATATCGGGATATGCAAGGAAGAATATGAATATGAAGGAAGAATCACCGGGTCGTCACGGATCCAAGAAGAGGGAGCTAACTCGTAGGGATCTGCACCGCCAATAAATCGTAATTTCTCGAAATATCGCGCCTTTTCTTGTGGTCCAAGTCCTTCCCTACATGCCTTTGCATCTTGGGTACATTTTGTTGAACTCTTCGGTTGTTTAGACATGGCTACATTCACTTAGAGTATCCAAAGCACACAATACTCCATTGCACTCCGTTCAGTTTTTTACACCGAGTACCTCCACAATGGCCGCACATCCGGGTTACCGCCCAGAACGTGACGTCGGTGAAAACCCTCTATTAAAAAAAACAACTATTGACAGACCAAGATTATAATAAAAGTGACTGTCCAATTCTAAGATAAACACTTATTCAGTAGCAGTAAATTAGGTGCACCAAACAATCATAAAACAAAGAAATATTATCTTACCATCATCGTGAGGTAAAATAATGAGGAAGGATCACTCTGCCAGCCAATCACACAGCGACGTCGCGCCCGCAGTCTGTAAATTCCTTCAGAAAACAGTGTGTGGCGCACTTGAGCGCTTTAAAGTTCTTACTAGAACCTGTCATGATCTCAGTGGGGGCTGAGGCCTTTTCTGTCCTGGAGCACATGATTTGGGTTTTGCTGGCTCGCCAGGTGTTTCACTATTGACTTATGTTTTCTCCGCCCCTCTTGTTATCCCTGTTAACGTTTTCTCCCTCACCTGCACCCTGTCTTACTCTGATTATCTTCCCTTTATCATACCCTTGTGTTTGCTATCTTGTGTCAGTCCGTAAGCGTTGCTAAAGTAAGCTTCTTGCTGCTTGTCATAGTTTGCCTGACTCCGGTTTTTGTGTCTTTTCTCTATCTAGTCGACCTGCTGTTCTTTTTTTGTCCCCCCCCCCCCCCCTGCTTTGCCTCTCGTACTCCGTAGTCCACATCAACCAGGCGGCTGTCTCGACTCACCTGTGCATTGTCTTCGGACGCTTCGGCTCTCCAGCGCTGATCTGCCACCTGTTCCTCGCTGCTGTGCCGGAACCGGAAACACTTCACATAACACCCTATGTACTTGCTACATCATTAGAAGAATTGCATCTATATTTGTCTGTTTCTTTCTTGTTCCGAGGTCACCGTGGCCACCAGATCCAGTCTGTGTCCAGATCAGAGGATCACTGCAGTCACCCGGATCCAGTACGTATCCAGACCAGATGGTGGTTCAGCACCTAGAAAGGACCTCTACTGCCCTGAAAGACAGCGGAGACCAGGACAACTAGAGCCCCAGATACAGATCCCCTGTAAAGGCCTTGTCTCAGAGGACCACCAGGACAAGACCACAGGAAACAGATGATTCTTCTGCACAATCTGACTTTGCTGCAGCCTGGAATTGAAATACTGGTTTCGTCTGGTCAGAGGAGAACTGGCCCCCCAACTGAGCCTGGTTTCTCCCAAGGTTTTTTTCTCCATTCCGTCACCGATGGAGTTTCGGTTCCTTGCCGCTGTCGCCTCTGGCTTGCTTAGTTGGGGTCACTTCATCTACAGCGATATCGTTGACTTGGTTGCAAATAAATGCACATACACTATTTATCTGAACAGAGATGACATAACTGAATTCAATGATGAACTGCCTTTAGCTATCATTTTGCATTATTGAGACACTGTTTTCCAAATGAATGTTGTTCAGTTGCTTTGACGCAATGTATTTTGTTTAAAGCGCTATATAAATAAAGGTGACTTTGACTTTTGACTTTGAGTGTATTTTCAGACGCACATCTAATTTGAAGTAACTTTTTATGGGAGCGGCAGCGCCATACTTTGATAAAAAATATAGACAAGGCTATGTCAAATATTGTTTCAATTTTAGTTTTAATGAAAAACCAGGGGTTTTACAACAATGGCGAATTATTCCCAGGATCCATGGTGAAAATGCCCAGGAAAGCCCTCCTAGCATCCATGAAATGAGACAGCGGAGGCGTTAGCTCTAAGGCCACCATAGCCATTGATGGCTTGTTTTGACCGGGGCCCCGACCCCATGAAGCTAGAAGCACTGGCGGGAGGGCGGTTGGCGGTGGGCATTGTATGGTGTGGCACTCTTGCACCCTCGAGAGGCCATTATAATCATGGGTTGTGGCTCTGCGCTGCTCTTAATCAGGGCGAGTGACACAGTGCTGGGTGCAGGAGGAAGGAAAAACTCTTGATGAATTTGGATACATGTTTCTATTGTGAAACTCACACAAACAGCATTTAAACACACAGCAATCGTCGGCCGTAGGAACACGGGGGACATGATGCATTTGAACAGGGCGAGTGACACCGTGTTTTGTAGTGTTGGCACTCTCGCAACCTCGAGAGGCCATTATAATCATGGGTTGTGGCTCTGCGCTGCTTTGAGACAGGGCGAGTGACACAGTGTGTGCAAGAGGAAGAAAAAGCTCTTATGTTGATTGTATACATGCCTCTATAGGGCTTGGGCGTAGTGACGTCATTACTTGGCATGGCCGTCATGTTTATGGCCTCCTTTACTGCTACTCGGACTACTGCGCAGTGTTTAGATGAACTCCCTCTCAGCCGTGTGTCTTAATTTGATTAATTAAAAATCTATTTCAACTATGGTAAACCATTGCTGTATTGTGGGGTGTAATAGCGCAACACATAATCGCATCAACATGGCCGCCATGTCCCAGAATGCACCGTGGCGCCCAAGCCCTATTGTGGAACTCACACAAACAGCATTTAAACACACATAGCAATCATCGCCCGTAGAAACATGGGGGCCATGATGCATTTGAACATGGCGCTTGGGGGCAGGGCCTCCCGCGCTTTCTCTTCCACTTTATCGGTCCATCAGGGAGACGGCTCGGTGGCCGAGGACAGGGCTGCAACAAACGATTATTTTGATAGTCTATTAATCGACTAATCATAGATTAATTTGCTGATTAATCAACAGAATTTGATTGTTTATTCAGCTCTTGCAATTAGTTAAAATAATGTTTTACATTACAAATAAATAAAAGATATTCTAATCACTTCAGGTTCAGGAAATAATATTATGTAATTACAATTAATTTATACAAATAAATATATTTGACACAAAATGAGATGATAGAGAAACCTTATTTACCATTAAGTTACTATATGAAAATTAACTGAAGGACACAATTTTGCATAACATCTCCTTTCGTAAATGTATAATATGGATAAGAAACAAAATAAAGTTAAGTGATTAGATGTTTTATTTTTGGATAAACCATTTTATTCACAATATACACTACCAGTCAAACATTTCTGAACAGTAACATTGTTTTTAAAGAAGTATCTTCTTGCTCATCAAGCCTGCATGTATTTGATCCAAAGTAATGCTGCTTGATTTAAGGTATTGCATAAAAATACTATAGATGTGACATGAATGTTTTACTTGAGCTCGTGTAAACATCCGGTTTGGAGCAGGGTGCCACGGCGGGCTGTCTAGCCGGTCTTAGACAGGCGGCAAGGAAGTCGACTGGAAGTTGAAGTCGGCCACGAGCTGCCATCTTGTAGCAGAACTTCACTTGCGTTAGCATCCCATTGACTTTGCATTCATTTTGGCGTCACTTTGAAAGCTAATAACTTTACATCTGAGGCGTTTAAAGACTCCATTTGTCCATTATTTATTTCTAAAGATACACGACAATGTATAAAGGGCTCCATTACCTTCTATGTTACATTATGGCCCCGTAGAAATAGTTTTTGTAAAAATAAGCTAACGATTGCGTCATAACCACTCGACTCTCTGTTGCATAGTAGAGAAATTACTGTACAGACAGGAGGAGAAGCTCGCAGGCAATTAACTTAATATGGCGTACTGGCGTTACATTTTAAAATACTATACAAAATAATTAATCAGAATACTTACTCCTGCTCACTCACGCCAAAGAACTCCCCGCTCAAGTTCGCCGTCTCTGCAAGATTAACGATGGCAGTTTGCACGCACAGCTACTAGAAGATCTACATCTGTCAGACAGGTTGCTGACGTCATCAGGCTTAGTTTGAGTCTGCGCGTCAGAAACGGAAGTGCTAAAAATTGCTAAAAATGGGCTTTCAATTGAGTTCCAATGGGGTCGCTGTGTCCATTTCTTTTACTGTCTATGGTCTTAGAGCCTGGCGAGGGGCAGAAGAGTGGAACCTCGCAGATGATGACTGGAGTGAGCGACAGTGCATCACATGGCTCATCACCTTGGCACACTTTCTGCGTCTTGGAGAAATGCTGCATGGCTCGATGCGGCCTGGCAGTAGCTCGACTGGAGGAGCCACGAGTCCAGCTACTTTTAACAGGCTCATCAGGTGCTTGGCAAGTGAGACCCAGAGATGTCATTTTCATGCCCATGCATTTTATACTGCCCGCTGATCTGTCAGTATTTGCATAGGACTTGGGTGCCGCGTTGCATCCTGGGACGTGGCGGCCAACGGCACTATTAACAGTTTGGATCCACATGAAATTCCCAACAAAGAGTGGAGCACCAACGACGACTTGCTGCCGCACTTTTGCATTACAGATATCTTCGGCTACCTTGTTTGTTTTGTGAGTACCTACACTTCAGAATAGTTCCGAAGCTACAAATCATTGGAGTCTCATGTGCAGTTCACAAATGGATGGATTCAGGAGCTGCAAATCATAGAACCGGCAAACATTATACAGTAACATGGACAAAGGTAAGCTGTGCTCCTCCTAGCTACTAGTTTAGTAACCATTAGTGCTAACCATTCACACATGGACTTTTAACTATGTGTTTCAAAAGTATAGTTAGTAGTTGTAAACCCTCCCGTTTTTTGAGGGGTTCTTACGTATTTGAGTTCTTTTCCCACTGTCTTCCCATTTTAGTATTTTCCTGTAAAATATCCCGTGAGCCCTTCCATCGGACCTGTCACTCTCTGTACTGTTGTCCTGTTGCTACCCCCTTGCCCTTCCAGTGAAACAGATGTTTTCAAAGCATAATTTTGCTTACTTGAAAGCAACCTTAGCGTGTTGGCCTTTTTTTAAGATAGCTTGGTTGTTGTGAGAGCACGATTTCATGCCAATCTGTAAGCAAAGTCACGTTAGACCTAGCTTTACAAATCGCTTAATGTTAGTTAATGCAGCAGTTTTGTAGTAGTATGAATTTTTGCTGTCAGCAGAGGGATAGCAACAGAAAGATGAATGTTGAAATTTCCCCTATTTTGGATGAGTAACCCGGAAAATTTCCCTTATTTTCAATGTTGACTTAGGCTATATAAATTAATATTCAGATGTTATGGTCTCAGTGGTCATGCTTCCAAGCAGGAAAGCAGTGGAAAGTTAATCCATTCTCATTTTTTCCCCATGGCGATGTTTTGAGCTATTACACCCGACAATACAGCAACAGTTCACCATGGTTGAAATAGATTTTTAACTAATCAAATTAAGACACACGGATAAGAGCGAGTACGTCTAAACACTGCGCAGTAGCCCGAGTAGCAGTAAAGGAGGCAATCAACATGGCAGCCACGCCAAGTAATGATGTCACGATGCCCAAGCCGTATTGGCCAGCTGTCCCCATAAGATTTCAGCAAAAGTGAAGCAGGGAGGAGTTCCCATATATGTCAAAGCTGACGTAATGTTGAGGTACCACCTCGAGAAAGGAAAACACATATGTGTCAGATATGGATCGTGCGCGTCAGATTTTAAAGAGACAGTGCTGCTTTTAAAGTGAAACTTGCTGAAATATGTCATTGATGAAAGTCACGGAAATGAAAAAGAGAAATCACTCGACTGTTCTAGTCACTGATTGACTTTTGTAGCTTGAATAAAGATTAATCTATATAGTTTATGCATATACAATTTATAGCTTATGTGAAGATTGTTTTACATTTACTTAAATTAATAGTTGATACATTTTTTTCAAAGCCTACATACTGTAAATGTAAAATAACACTTTTCAATTATACTGTAATGTTGGAAGGCTATAATTAATGGCTAAAATTGAGAGGAAGAGGGGTTTAATAGAGACATCATCAGCAGTATTATCAAAATTTTTAATAAAAACTTGGTAAAGAGATGTCATTAAACATTTATTTAAAATATTAAATTTTTATGTTGTTTCTACATTCATTTGGAGGTTCAGTGTGAAATTATGACAATATATTAATAATCAGTCACGATTAAAGAAAATGTGCGATTAATTTTTTTTAATTATTATTATTGACAGACAGCACAAATGTTAACCTTTCATAGACATTGCTGTAAGTAAATTAATAAATTTTACTCCTGAATATGCATTTAATTTTAATTCATTATTTTATAGATCCCCCATAAAGAAATTGAAATGGCTCCCAACCACCAATTGGCCCCCTTCAAATGTTTTATTCAATAATTCAGCCCTCAAATGAAACTAATTGAATAGCCCCGTCTTAAAATATCTTACATAGCCTAATGAAGAAATCGTTACAGGTTGACTACACAGTTTAATTAAAAAATATAATCATGCATATTTATCAAAATGTGACTTGTGACTTTACTACACTAGAACACTACTATATTTTTAACCATTTCAAGGTCAAAGCAATTCTCACATTGACACTGCAGTACATTTAAAGTGGCACACGTAAGTGAGTAAAGTTTATCCAGAATTTGAGAAGGAAATACTTAATAAACAAATCATTGTTGCTGTTTAATTTTGATGTAAAATATTCAAGTCCATGTTTGATAAATTATCAGATTATTTTTAGGGGTGCTTTCCTAAAACCTTGCAGTGTAAGCATAAGACTATTGTGGTTGCTGTGTATTGGTGTTTTGTTTATTGTTCCAGTTGATGGACAAAACTAGGAGAATATTAAAAATACCTTTATTTGTGTTCCAAAGAGAAACAAGAGTAGTCCTCTGTTTAAATGTTTTTATTTTATTTGTACAATTTAAGTTTCATCAAGATTCAAAATAGTGGTCACTTCAAGTTAGTAGCACTTAAGATCTTAACAAGGAGAGCTACAATGAAACATAGGCAATAAAATTCAAATGTTTGGGTTCAAGAAGTCATGAAGAAAGAAAGAAAAAAAGGTTATTTTCAAGTGTAGAGCATCTAAGATCATTTTTCACGAATTAGTCTGGCATAAAAGAAAAACAGATTAAAAATGGATTGCTAGGTAAAAATTATATTTTTTTTCTCAGTTGATTTGAAAAACCTTGAAGCAAAGTATATTCCAGTGGAAGATGAGGGACTTTTAAACTCTCTCATTAGTCAAATGTTTTCTTTTCTGTAAGAATAGAAAAAGCCACAAAAAAAAAAAAAAAAAAAAAAAAAAATTATATATATATATATATATATATATATATATATTATATATATATATATATATATATATATATATATATATATATATATATATATATATTACATTTATACCTATGGTATTTTGTTTTCATAAATGTCCATTAAATTTAGTTTCAGGTTTATCCTCCACGGAACAGATCATTTAATCTATCCAGCTCTTTGCAGTTCTCCATGGTCATGAGCTCAGCCTTCCGCTGTAATCTTTCGTCTCTGTAAACCTTAGCAGCATACAGTAGGTCTGTTTCTGAAAATGATGACATGGTGAACAAAATATTACATTTACATGTACATTAAAGGGATAGTTCATATAAAAATTTAAATTCTATCGTTAATTACTTACCCTCATGTTGTTCCGAATACTCATCTTCGGAACACAAATTAAGATATTTTTGAAGAGAAAGGTAGTAAGGACATTGCTAAAATAGTCTATTGACATGTGACATCAGTGACTCAACCGTTATTTTATGAAACTACAAGAATGCTTTTTTGTGCAAACAAAAATAACACCTTTATTCAGCAATTTCTTCTCTTCCGTGTCAGTCTACCTTCTGGCACTCATGAGAGTACCTTCCTGAGTAACTGCACCTTGTTTTCGAGCAGAAGGTTGTTGTACGCTCGTAAACGTGTTTATTTTTGTTTTGTTTGTGCACAAAAAGTATTCTCATAGCTTCATAAAATTACGGTTGAACCACAGATGCTACATGGACAATTTTAACAATGTCCTTACTAGGGGTTGAACGATATCTGATTTTTTAAAGTCGACTTTTATATGCTGAAAAAGTATAAACTGGCCATTTAATGTACTTTATTTACTCTTTTAAACAATGGTTTCCCATATAAACTCAGCAAAAAAAAAAAAAAAAAAAAAAAAAAAAAAATGAAATGCCCTCTACTTTCAGCTGCATGTGTACAACGTGTACATATTGGTTTTAACATAAAAAGTTAACACAACTGAGACATAAACTGAACACGTCTTAAAGGGATTTATCACACTGAAATGGAACAATGGGTCCCTTAACAAAGGTGGGGTGGATGTCAATATCAAAAGTCACAGTCAAGTATCTTGTGTGTGCAGTGTCTACCAGCTGCTTTATGTAATACAATGCATCTCGTCCTCATAGACTGCAAGATATTTGCCAGTTCTTGCTGAGAGATATTATCACTCTCCTCCATCAAGGCAAGTTCTCAAACATGGCTGGGGTGGACACATCGTTACAGGTGGTTTGATACTGCAATTATGATCAGATTACCTTCCTGTCTCCCTGCAGCTGTTATATTTATAGACTTTGAAATTTATTACTCTGGCCACATCTGCAATCCTCACGCCTCACAGCAGCAGGGCTATTCTTAATTCTACTGTTTTTCAGTGTGAAAGGTCTTTTTACTATAGGTATTGTAAATGTGACTTTACTTGCTTATTGCCTGTAAACCGTAAGTGTCTTTTACATAGGTGCATGTGCAATAATTGTATGAAAATTATTTAATTCCATTCCAATAAAGATCTGTAAAGCTTATCTGGATTTTTAAAATACAGTATCATATATATATATATATATATATATCAATACATATATATATATATATATATATATATATATATATATATATATATATACACGTGTATACATATATACACGTGTATACATATATACACCGTGGGAACGTTGCTTCATACTATGCACCATGGGCATGGAATAATTTCCAAAAAGATCTTAAACTAGAAACGTGTATATCAATTAATGCATTTAAGACCATCTTAAAAAATGTGATGGAGACATGTAGTTGTTTTTCTTTAGAGGTCTTTGTATTTGAATGATTTTTGAATGATTGGATGTGTGTATGTTTTTAGCTTTGTTGTGTTATGTATGGTTGCTACCTTGTATGTAGCATTTTAATATGTTGTTTATGTATGGCTGCTACCTTGGCCAGGTCTCTCTTGTAAAAGAGATTTTTGATCTCAATGAGACTTCCTTGTAAAATAAAGGTTAAAAAAAATAAATAAAAAAAACCACTGATACACATCACTTACATCACTTATAATAAATCACCTGAAGGATCATGTCACATTAAAGACTGGAGTAATGATGCTGAAAATTCAGCTTTGCATCACAGGAATAAATCTGTAATCTTGTCATGTGTAATAAATTAGAAAAAAAATATTTTTCATCATAATATTTCAAAATATTAAACGTTTTCCTTTATTTTTTATGAAATAAATGCAGCTTTGATGAGCATGAGAAACACCTGTAAAATCTATATGTATATACAGTACAGACCAAAAGTTTGGAAACATTACTATTTTTGTTGTTTTTGAAATAAGTTTCTTCTGCTCATCAAGCCTGCATTTATTTGATCAAAAATACAGAAAAAAACTGTAATATTGTGAAATATTATTACAACTTAAAATAATAGTTTTATATTTGAATATACTTAAAAAAAAAAATATTCCTGTGATGCAAAGCTGAATTTTCAGCTTCATTACTCCAGCCTTCAGTGTCACATGTAACATCCAGTCTATCACATGATCATTTAGAAATCATTCTAATATTCTGATTTATTATGAGTGTTGCAAACAATTCTGCTGTCTAAAATATTTGATGAATAAAAGGTTAAAAAGAACTGCATTTATTAAAAAAAGTATAATAATATATATTCTAATAATATATTTTCTTTACTATCACTTTTATCAATTTAACACATCCTTGCTGAATAAAAGTATTGATTTTATTTATTTTTTTAAAAAGAAAGAAAAAAAAATTACTGACCAGTAGTGTATATTGTTATTCCAAAATATTTATATTTTAAAATCATTGTTTCTTCTTTTTTTTTTTTTTTTTTTTTTTTTTTTACTTTTTATTCATCAAAGTATCCTAAAAAAGTATCACATGTTCTGAAAAAATATTAAGCAGCAGAACTGTTTCCAACTTTGATAATGAATCATCATATTAGAATGATTTCTAACGGATCATGTGATAATGATCCTAAAAATTCAGTTTTGTATCACAGAAATAAATGATAATTTAAAGTATAATACATTTAAAAACAATTCTTTTAAATTGTAATAATATATCACAATATTAAATTTTTTTCTGTATTTTTGATCAAATAAATGCAGGCTTGATGAGCAGAAGAAACTTCTTTCAAAAACATTAAAAACAGTAATGTTTCGGAACTTTTGGTCTGTACTGTATATATATATATATATATATATATATATATATATATATATATATATAAATATAACATATAAAAATGTGTGAGTGAGTCCTCAAGACTCAAAAGCACTTGCAAATGATACACTCCATCTTCTGTCATCGTGTTCTAAGCACAGAACCTGCGGGAATGAGTAGAATTATTATTAACAGCCGCAATCATTCACCAAAATCTGACTCCTGCTCTGTGTTCTCTGTTAATAACCCGACTGTAAATGATGTGAACGGCATATGTTGTCACAGAGAAGCTTCAGCCATGTCGGGGGTGATTTTTGGTGTGCTGGCAGAATGTTTCTGTTCCCCTAATTTCCAGTTGACAGATAACCATCGCAGACTCACTGCAATTAACAGAAATCCATTTTAGTGATGGAGAATTTGGTCAAAAGTTTTGCCAGTGACATAAATTTTATGTTTTGCAAAGTTTGCTGCTTAAACAGTTGTGGTGTTCATTCACAAAGTTTATAAATCATTGTGTAGAGTGATCAGATGCCTTTTTTAATAATTGCTAAAAGCTTCATTGGAAAAAACTAAAAAAATCATATAATTAGATTATAAGAGCATACTGATTGCGATATAAGAAGGGAAGAAGTGCTTTCAATCATGTTTTTGTTAGCAATGGTTACCTCCAAAAAGACAGCCATCATCATTTTATTTAAAATGCAGCCATCATCGCTTTGCATCAAATGGTCTCACATGCAAGAGAATTGCTACAAAGAATATTGCACCTAAAGGAACCATTTACCGGATCCTCAAGAACTTCAAGGAGAGAGGTTCGACTTGAGTGAAGAAGTCTCAGGAAGAGTGTCGAGCAAGTAGGGCTGAGCAATTAATCGCATGTGATTGTCATGCGCATCTCGTCAGTAAAGCCGGTTTCATGATTAGTAGTATTTATTAGTTGTGTATGACAATCACATGTGATTAATTGCACAGCTCTACCAGCAAGTGCCAGGGATCATCTCCTCCTGAAAATTCAGCTATGGAATCGTGTCACCACCAGTGCAGAGCTAGCCCAGGCATGGCAGCAGGTTTGTGTGAGAGCATCTGCATGCACAGTGAGGCAAAGACATTTGTACAATGGCCTGGTGTCAAGAAGGGCAGCAGAGAGGCCACTTATCTCCAAGAAAAACATCAAGGACGAACTGAAATTCTGCAGGAAGTACAAGAACTTGACAGCAGAAGACTGATGCAAAGTTATTTTCTGTGATGAAGCTACCTTCCGACTGTATGGGACATCTGTAAATCGATTGTTCGGAGAAAGTGAATGGTACCATGAGTCCAGTGTTGTGCCAACAGTGAAGCATCCTGAGACCATCCGTGTGAGGTTGATTTTTAAATAAGGGAGTGGGCTCTTTGGTCTCCACCCAAAATTACTGCCATGAATAAAGAATGTTATCAAAATGCCCTGCAAGAGTGACTTCTTCCCACTATCCATGAGCAATCTGGAATGATGATCTGTGCATTTTCCAGCATGATGGAGGACCATGTCACAAAGCAAGATTGATAAAGAAGTGGCTCTAATATCATTACATTGAAATGTAGGATCTATGGCCAGACAACTCCCAAAACAACTTTGGCCCAAAACCTAATATCCAGCATGGCTTTTTTTTTTTTGCTGAGTTTATATGAAACATCGTTTTAAAATACTTTTAATTAGGACCTCGAACATATTCAAGCATATCCATCTTTTAATGTGTGTAAATAAACAGCCAATAGAACAATGTAATGATAAAGATGAAATAATGGCACATACTTGTCTGTCTTTCCCTCCAGCAGTTGTTTCGTATATTAGAAACATAATCCTCTTCTACACTCTTCTCAATCTTTAGCAAAGCTGATCCCTTATATTCTGATTTGAAATCTCTGGTGACAAAATAGTCCACATGCAGGTTCTCTGTTTGCCTTTTAACAGTCTGTCCTGTGGACCTGGATGTGAAGGAGCAGAGATTACATCTATTACACAGTTTTAATACACAGTATGAAAAAACACTCTGGAATTTAAAAGCACTAGAACCTCATTTTATTAGTCAGATTTTCTTTTTTTAATATTATTATTTGTGGGCCAAGCCCCACTGTTGAAAACCTATTGTATTTGTTAGGATTATTTTTATTAGGGGCCAAAAGATAATAATATTTAAGACACACACACACACACACACATATATATACTGTGTTTGCAGGTGTTTTGAGTTAATTAGCTGATTTGAGTGCTGTACCACGTCTTCAATATTGAACCTTTTCACAATATTCAAATTTTCTGATACTGAATTTTTGATTTTCCTTAGTTCTCAATTATAATCATCAAAATTAAAAGAAATGAAACATTTGAACTATATCAGTCTGTGTGTAATTAATGAATATACAAGTTTCACTTTTTGAAAGGAATTAGTGAAATAAATCAACTTTTTGATGGTATATAATTATATGGCCAGCACCTGTAAATACACAATTGTGCACATAAATTTACATACCCCTTACAGAATATGCTAAATGTTCATAAATAAGAGGGATCATGAAAAAAAGAAATACTACACAAGACAAAATAACTGAATTTGTAAAATTGACGTATTTAGGGAAAGTGTTTTATAATAAATCTCTGAAAATCTAAATCTGGATTTGAATTGTTTTATGTTATTATAACCTAAAGATGCTAATTGACAGTTTGAAACAGAAAATATGGGTTTCATCTTGACACATATATACATATACACACATATATACATATACATACATACATACACACACACATATATATATATATATATATAAATAAATACATGAATAAATAAATGTATATATGTATGCATTTAGCAGACGCTTTTATCCAAAGCGACTTACAGTGCATTCAGGCTATCAATTTTTACCTATCATGTGTTCCAGGGGAATCAAACCCCCAACATTACGTTTGATAATGCAACGCTCTACCAATTGAGCTACAGGAACACTATATAACACTACACACACACACACACACACACACACACACACACACACACACACACACACACACACACACACACACACACACACACACACACACACACACACACACACACACACACACACACACACACACACACACACACACACACACACACACACACACACACACACACACACACACACACAGATATATATAAACACTGCAAAAAAAAAATTAGAATGCATAAGTGATTGTGTATCAGTTTCTCCTGCTTTGGGGCAAATGAAAGTGGCAACAAAGGTTACTACAGAGGATATAGCCAGACAACCCCCCAAAAAGGGAATGGTTTTGCAGGTCACAGGCAATAGCTCTTTCCTTATCCTGATTTGTCTCTAGTTTTGTGTTTTGTTAGGGTCCTTGTCCCTACTTGTGGCACGAGACAGTATCTGTAACCTAATCTGGCTGCATAGGTAGTCCAGCTTATGCAGGATGGAGTTTCCATATGTGCCGTTGCAAGAAGGTTTGTTGTGTCTCCCCGCTGTTTCAAAACCATAGAGGTGATATTGGGAGATGGGCCATAAAAGGGCAACAAACCAGCACCAGGACTTTTTGTGAGGAGGAACAAGTGGAGTTCTACCAGAGCCCTTTAAAATGACCTCCAACAGGGTACTGGTGTGCATGTTTTTGACCACAATGTCAGAAACAGACACAGGGGCCCAACATCCTTTAAGTTTTTTTTTTTAAGGATTCTAGTCTTTTTAGAACATGACCCCCACCGCTTTTGGACCTTAGGATAAAGTGTAACCACTTTCTTTTTTTATCCGTTTTGAAGTTTTTATCAGAATACTTTTTACATAGCTACTGTTATTAGTGATAAAGCTGCATGTAAATTACATATCATGATTATAGTGATCAAAATAATCACAGTTATTGTTACAGTATTGTTAAATTGAGCTGGTTAGGTGGTACTTTAGGAACAGCAGAAACAGTGCTGCGCTTATAAACATGATAAATTACACTTTTTAATATAAGATTTTTATTTATTTATTTAAATCTATGATCTAATTATAATTAATTAATAGCTGTTAACGAAGCCCTGCTCTTGTGGGACCTGTTTTCACAGCCCCAGAACTGTGCAACTCCATTACCATTGCCTGAGAACACCTGAATTGGCAGGTCCGATATGGGTGCCCCATTCTCTTCACAGATGTGAGCAGGTTCAACACAGCATGTGACAGATGTGAACAGTCTCAAGATTCCATGGGGAACATTTAGCTGCCTGCAACATCATCCAGCATGACCGGTTTGGCAGTGGATTACTAATGGTCTAGGGAGGAATATCCTTGGAGGATCACACAGACCACCACATACTAGCCAACAGTACCCTTACAGCTGTCATGCACCGGGTTAAAATCCTCAGAGCCACTGTCAGAACTTAGACTGGTGCAGCAGGCCCTGGATTCCTCCTTGTGCATGACAATCCCCGTTCTCATCTGGTCAGAGTGTGTAGGCAGTTTCTGGATGATAAAGACATTTATGCCATTGACTGGCCCTCACATTCCCCAAACCTAAATCCAATTTAAAACTTTTGGGATGTTATGTAACGGAGCACCTGAAGCCTAGAGGTAGAGACTTGTCCAGGGTCTCACTGATGCCCTGATCCAGGTCTGACAGGAGATCCCAAGGACAATATCTGCTATCTTGTCAGGAGCATGTCTAGCATTGTCAGGAGCATGTCTAGCATTGTCAGGAGTGCATACAGGCAGGTGAAGGCCATAAACTGTAATGACTTACATTATAAGTTATTTGTGATCATGTGAAATTCAGCAAATTGTTAGGCATATAACATAAGGCATAATTACCCATTATCTAAAGTGTAAACTGTAAGGTATTGTGAGGCATGTATAATAAGTTATTATGACATACGGTCTGGAGTACAGGCTATAAGGTGGTGTGGACACCAGCAGCTGGCTGAGGATTGAGACCAAGACCAGCACAACGATTGGCATAAGTTGAATAAACATGGAGAACCCACCCTAAAGAACAGACACCAGCATCAGTCATTACACAAGAATAGCAGAATGAAAATTCATATAGGACTGTGTAAAAAATACAGATTTTCAGCTTAATTGTGATCTTTATTTAATTGAACCTTTTATTTAAATATTCTAATACAGAAATCAAAAATCCCAAGGTCAACATTTTACTTTATGGCTATTATCAATGGCTGTGTGAAAATATTTTTCAACAACACTTTATGCCCTGCAGATATTCCTTCATACTGCTTAGCTAACTTACTTGTGGATAGGCTGTGCTGTTCATTTATTTTTTTATGCTTTCATAATGTTATAAGGTTCTGTTTATAATTTTTTTGAAGTTTCTAAGCAGAACTAAATCTTCAGTGACATGATAAAAAATTGTATACACAAAAGAAAACAATGTAATCGTATAATCCAATTTCTTAAATTACTCTTTTAAGTTGGTTATTTAATGAGTATTAAAATGAGTTACTGGTTTGAATAGGTCTTAAACACTATCCTGGGATATTTACAGTGTAAGCAGAAAGAGAATTTGTCCATCTGTAGTCATATTGGACACTGAAATATATACAAAAAGTTTGAAATGGAATTGAATTGAATTAGGAAATGCGTATTAATACCCAAACCCTTATATCAAGCAACTCAAACAAACCCTAGCATGATAAATAGTTTTTAATAATAATAATAATAAAATTATTCTACAGTAAGTAGGCTTTTCACACAACCCTTTAGACCAAGTTATTGTTGTTCTAAACCCTGCTTTTAACCCCAGGTGGAGAAATGTTTCACACTTGTAATTTAGATAGGTTGTTAGCAACACTTTTAACAAGGGTTCTGAAACCTTACTGACAAACATGTGCAGTGTGAAACAATGTGGCTAGGTGCTCACCAATAGACACTTAATCAAAAACTGAAGAATGGGTGCCTCATAATGACGTGTCATTAGTCATAAAACCCCTGTATTTTGTTTAAACAATCATTGCCTTTCGATACTTCACTCAAAGGCCATGAAACCTGCCAGAATAGGTGGGGTCATCTGGCTATATAAGTGGGCATTCTGGCATAGGATCCTCAGATTTCTTCACTTTCAGTGACAACGACATTCTTTGCTGATATACAAGACATAAAGCTGGCCAGCAACCTTTCTGTTTAGCAGATTTGCCGCTTCTTCCCACTGCCTTTAGCATTGCAGCAGCAGTGGTCAAGGTTTTTCCCCATTGGCCATCTGGAAGAGCCCACTCGCAGCTGCCTGGACAAATGGTTCCTACCAGGGCACCATCAAGCCCCTCATCAGCAAACCTTTCCGTTTTTCCTGGAGGTCCATGATGAGGTCACCAGATTGTGGTGCGCCTCCTACTCAGCCCACCTGCAAACTTCAACTTCATCTGCCCTCACTCCGTAGATGGTGCTGAAGCAAGAGGTTACAAGAAGCTGCCTCCCTTGGACAAGTGTGTGGCTACGCAACTCTCCCTGCCCATGGCCATCAGATGGAAAGCGAAAAGCCACTCATCCCTCCAAACTGTGCAGGAAAACATTTCCTATCGCTGCTGGATTAGCGTACGCATTTGCTAGTCAGATGGCCTCCACACTTTATTCAGTGGCGGTCCTCCAGGTCTTGGATGAGTCTGGGCCAGATTCCACAGTTTTCAAGGAACAGCTCAGTGCGACTGACTTAGCCCTATGCGGCACAAAGACCACAGCTAAGGCAATTGGCAGTTCAATCACCAGATTGATGGTGGTGCTTGAGCTCTACTTATGGTTGACCTTGTCAGAGATTAAAGACACGGATAAAGTCCCCTTCCTTGACTTCCCAGTCTGTCTTACTGGCCTGTTTGGATGTGCAGTCGAAGGCTTTGCTAAACGCTTCACTGCTGCGCAGCACACATTTTAGCGCTGTGCAAAAAATCTAATGCGATTTTCATGCACATCTCATCAGTAAAGACTCCTGTAATTAGAAGTATATCTCCAGCACGTGCGTTCAGATCAGGGTTGCCAGGTTTTCACAACAAATCCTGCGAAGTTGCTTCTCAAAACTAGTCCAAAACTAGCCGAATCGCGTTTCCAGGAGGTTCCCCGATAAAAATAGCTTTCCGGGGTTAAAATTTAAGTTTTATGGCATGGTTGCCTTGGTAAAATTTGCATTTTAGGGGCTAAATATCATGTTATTCATATTGTCGCTTCGACCCGCGGACACGAAAAACCACAGACTTGGCAACACTGGTTGGCATTTACTACACAGAGACGAAATTCACTGACAATTTAAACAAAATCGATGTTAAAATCGCAGGCGATTCTTTGTCGATTTTGAAAGCGATTTTGTGTTAGTTGTCGGTAGACTACGGCTCTGTGTAGTAACTGCCGCTGCACCTGAACCAGTGTTGCCAAGTCTGTGGTTGTTTTTCATGTCCGCGGTTTGAAGCAACCCCAATACCAATAACGTGATATTTAGCCCCTAAAATGCGAATTTTACCAAGACAACCATGCCAAAAAAAAACCTTATATTTTAATCCCGGGAAACAATTTTTTATCTGGGAACCTCCTGGAATCGCGATTAGTTTTGGACTAGTTTTGAGAAGCAACAGGGAAGGATTTGTTGTGAAAACATGGCAACCCTGATCTGAACACACGTGCTGGAGATATACTTCTAATTAAAGGAGCGTCTTTATTGATGAGATGTGCATGAAAATCTCATTCGATTTTTTGCACAGCCCTAACACATTTCCTGCCAAAGAGCTCCAGCAGCGTCGAATCAGCCATCCCTGAAGCCTGTGCCTCCTATGACGCATCCTCCACCAAAGCCTGAGTCTCGACAGTGCTACCCATTTCCTAAGCATCAGGGCTCCAGGCCAAATATATTGCTCTGCTTACCACCTCGGTACAGAGCAAAGGCACACATGTCCTGCACTCCAAGGTGATGATTTTACTGGCAAAAGGAACCGCTGAGATGTTCCCTCCAACCCAGAGTGAGTCAGGCTTTAAAGCTATTACTTCCTCATCCCCAAAAAGGATCTCTATTTAGGATGACTACAATGAAACATATCCTCTCACAGATATGCCCAGGGGATTGGTTATTTTCTTTGGATCTAAAAGACTCACATCCAGATAGGCATATCAATATACGGTCCTTCCATTCGGACTGTCCCTGGCTCCTCACACTTTTACAAAGCACATGGATGTGGGTCCTTCCCCTCTGAGACAGATGGGAATTTGCATTCTAAATTACCTCGATGACGGGCTCATATTAGAGGGCTTTCCTCAAAGCACCACTTCATTCTGGTGGGGCACCTTTTGGAATGGGCACAGCTCAACTTGTGTTCTCTAAGAGCAACGCATGTGCTGGGCAGGTTGAACCAAGGAGCAGACATGCTCACAAATTTTTCCTAGTGGCCTGGCTCTGGAGGAACCAACATTGATACAAGGAGCTGCCTTGGCTGCTCTTTACAGCTCCATGGAATATTTTTCTATGCACTTTTTATTACTGTCCATTGCACTAGTGTAAATGATGTTCATAGTTTCTGCTTATAGTCTACATACACTTATTATATATTCCATCTGAATGTTCAAAGTACAAGTATCTGTATATCATGCTGATAGTATTTAAAAATCTTTAAATTATGTCCATAGCCTTATCTGTATCTTTATTCTACATTTGTAATATACTATAGACAATGTATATCCGTAACTTACTGCTTTTGCATTTCTGGTTAGATGCTAACTGCATTTTGTTACCTTGTACCTTACATGTGCAATGACAATAAAGTCAATGTAATCTAATCTAATCTAATGGCCCATTCCCCTGAGATAGGACCTCCTCTCTCAGGTGAACACAATGCTATGGCAACCTGTGCCTGAGCTTTGGGCTCTGCACCTTTGGCCTCTTGATAAGAGCATTCTAAATATAATTTCTCAGGCTAGGGCCCCATCTACAAGATGTCTAAACACTTAAATGTTCGGCCACCTCATATTCCTGTGACATATCATTGATACTGTCCTTTCTCCAAGAGTTGCTGGATAAGGGTTGTTTCCCATCCACTCTCAAAGTCTATGTAGCAGCTTTAGCAGCTTTTCACGCACCTACAGTATAGCTGGCCAGCTGGTGGGCAGGACAAACTTGGTTGTCTGCTTTATGATGGGTTCCAGGAGGCTAGGAGGCTACAGGCTAGGGTCTTTTCTGCATAGTTGGCATGCACCTGCAAGAAGGCAGGACTAGCTTTGAGTAGAGTTTGGCCATAACACACTCAAACTCACTAGAACAGCTTTACTTCTTGTACGCTGTCTGCCCTCCCAATGCGCCGATGCTGTAGGAGTTTTTGTTGGAACAATTGCCCAGGACGGGCTTGACCTCTGAGTTTTACCCGTTGCCACATAAAGGGCTTAGCCTACTATATATTTGTCCCTCCGAGCCCCTTGGGTGCTTAAGGAAAGTTTACAAACAAGTCATTCCTCTACCACAGCACAGCATAATTGTGCTAGTTCCCCATAGCATTTCAGCGACGCAGTACGAGTAAAGTATCAAAAGGGAATGCAATCATTCACTCAAATATAGCCAGATGTCCCGGCCGATTCTGGGGGGTTCATGGATACAGCTTTGCTGTAATTTCTGTGAATACAGTCACTCATACTAATACAAAAAATATCAGCACTATTGACAATATTGCTCAGATTAAATTTTTTTCATGAAGATTGAGCAAGAAAAAAAAATACATACATCTCCACTCTCCTCTGCTCTCGCTCTTCTGGTTTCATCCGTATGGTGACTGGATGTTCGGCCATTAGTGAATTCATGTGTGTTCGCTGAAGAAACACAAAATCCCATATTTAGTTCCATACACACCTAACCAGACGTGATAAAATATATATATATTTTTTCCAAATTAATCAGATTTTTTTTCTCTATTTCCACCACTGGCTTCTGGTACTACTGTAGTTTAGGGTCCCTGTGGGGATTACATTCTGACAGTAGGTGGTGCTCATGCAAAAGCAGGAATACTGCGGTGCACAGGAATACTTCTGAGGGAAGTCGTGGCCTACTGGTTAGAGGGTAGGACTCCAAATCGAAGGGTTGTGAGTTCTAGTCTCGGGCCGGACGGAATTGTGGGTGGGGGGAATGCATGTACAGTTCTCTCTCCACCTTCAATCCCACGACTTAGGTGCTCAAGGCATCGAACCCCCAACTGCTCCCCGGGCGCCGCAGCATAAATGGCTGCCCACTGCTCCGGGTGTGTGCTCACAGTGTGTGTGTGTGTGTTCACTGCTCTGTGTGTGTGCATTTCGGATGGGTTAAATGCAGAGCACAAATTCTGAGTATGGGTCACCATACTTGGCTTAATGTCACTTCAATTTCACTTCACTTTTCACTTTCACAATGAGTGGTATAATATGCTATTTGCTTACCAAAATGCTGATATCCCTTTTTTTATTAATATTCCCATTTTTGTCTCATTATTTGATTTGCATTTTACTTATTTGTCATAATAACCCTAATTATGATTTCTGACACCCATTGTCAAGGAAAGTGAATTAGGCCAAACAATCTGCTATGATGATTTTCAAACAATACTGTAACGATATGAACTTCTTAATCATCGGGAAGAAGGAGGCGGGAACCGGCGCACAATCAAAAATCATTTTAATATTCGAAAATAAACAAAACAGCCAAATCTCACAAATAAAAAGCAAACACATAAAATAATGTCCCAGGCCTGGTCCTCTCTCGTCCTTCACGGTCGTCGCTCCAGTTTTATATCCTTCCATCTCCTACGTGGGACTCGATACTGGCGGTGGGGCGCAGGTGTAGCTCATCTCCAATCACTACACCTGGCCTCACTCCTCGTTCCCACGCCTCTCGGCCCCGCCCCACTCGCCACAAATACCCATTAAAATAGTATAGAGTAAGAGAGCCAGGTCTGGATTCTTTTTCTTCTATTCACTGTCACTGGCAAAATAGTCAGTGCATCAGTGCCACCAAGTCACAGCATTTCTGGGAACATACCTAAGAGCACATCTGAATGGCCAGCCATTTTCATGCACAGTGCAATGGAAACACTAGCATTGGTATGTTCATGACAGTTTGAACAGACAAATACTGTCATTTAATCAAAATAAACCGTTTATTGCACCAAAGATTTTGCTTAGACAAGTGACAAAGAGGCATCATATGTAAATGCTGCTGATGTGTACACCAAGAGTTTGGGTACACTGAAAATTGGCTTTATGTTTGTTTTCTAAAATTACTAATAAAAGCATCTTAACAAGTTTGCACTTACTGTATATAAAATTGGATTGAGCAAACAGTAAGCATTTTTGGTGTGCTGTACCGAAGGAGGGCTCCATGCTTGGAATATAGCCTAAACTCCCCCAAAAGAAGCTAAAGAGGTATTGGACAGCAGCCTGAGGCCGGCGACACACTGCAGCCTGAGGCGCAAGCGTCTCAGCCACGTGGCGTGTCGGTTTTTAATTCGGCTCCCATGTTAACAGGTTAGAGCTTACAGACCGCCTGTGTGTGACACGCGTAAAACGCGTGCATGCTAGAAATAGAACCGACGTCTATTTTTACCGCGACACGCGCGTGTGTTGGAAGCGTTTCCAGACAAAATAAAATAGGAAAATGTGTTTATATGTCATTTTGTACACAAATACATATGAATTCATGATATTTTGATATTTGAAAGTCTATAGGTTGACATAAATTAAGATATAAATGTAATTTAAAAAGATAAATAAATAATTATCGATTTTCAAATATTGCACCTGTCAAACAATCTATTTTGCCGTCAATACTTTTGACGGTGTCCTTTATCAGTAGGCGTAGGTGTGTAAAAAAAAGTTGATATTGTTGTCATGAAAACAAGAGCCTGGTCTGTCAACGGTCTCCCTCTACAGCAGCAGCGTGCCAGGCACGGTTCTGGTGTGTAAAGACACAGAAAACGCAAGGCAGCCACTATGCTTCTGGGACGCTTCAGACACTCGACGCTCACGCCACGCAGCCAGTGTGTCACCGGCCTGAGAGTAAATTAGTTAATAGCCCCATAAAATATGTATGCCATCAAGGTAGATGGGTTAGAGTTTGCGAGAAGGAGGCAGGGCGATCAGAAGAGCCCATACAAGAGCTACATTAAGCTTGCAGAACAACCACCCAATAAAGTACATCTTACAATCATGCATTAAATCTGTGCCTATAAGTGGTTTTAACCAGGGAAATCATCAGTATAAAAGCCTGATGTCTCAAAAATTAAGCATGTCGTAATCACAAAATTAGTAAGCTTTTTATAAAAAAAAGTTCACAATGTAGCCTAATAAGCCTAATTTTGTTTCTTTTTTATTTTTTTTAACTATTATTGTTTTGTGCTTAAATTTATTATATTGTAAGATAATTATGATATTGTAAACATAATAATGTTTTAAATTATGTGCTGGTACCTTATAAACTGTTATTACATTATAAATTACCACAGTTTTTCATAATCAAATAATTTATCATAGAATAACCTATTACATTATGTGAACATTTGTTATTACATTTAAAAATGATTATTACATTATGGACTCAAGTTTTTATTACGTTTTGAGAAAATTATTACATTATGAACATTTTACTTAATAATGTAATACTTTTATCACATTATGTGCAGTTTTTACATTATGTACAGTTGCCAAAAATGCTTTGTGTTATAATATCTCAGATAATAAGATGGCAGATAAAAGTAAGCAATACATTAAAGAGTGATCGTTACAAAAGTTTGCATCAAATATACTGAACACAGAAGCTCAAACGTGTAATGCTCTACAACAGACCTCACTGGTTCTCACGTCACACATGCAAATTTGAGCTTTTTGTTTTCCTTTTAATGGTGGTTTTCAAACCCACTTAAAGGTGCATAACACAACCTACTACGCAACACCTGCATGATAGCTAATGTCAAATAAAGAGCAGGTTTAGGAGAGCCAATTAATCAGTTAAAATAATGATCCTTGAGATAGGCTTGGGACATCCCTAGATTCAATTCATCTTCAGAAATTAAAGCTCGTTAGCAGCACTTATCTATATATGACTGGATCGCTCATCGCATTCTAAACTGCCAACAGACCGTGAAGATCAGAGGTAAGCAGTATGTCTGATGTTTAGCAGTATTTCAGACTGGACCAACCAGACAGTAAAACGGCAACTAGGGATGCCACAAGTACTTCACCAAAAAATTGGTGCTGAAAATTAAAAAATGTGATGAACTTACTACCGGTACTACAGAGATGCTGATATCAAGTATATTCGGTACCCGCAGCTGCGTTCAGGCGCTTCCGTGTTAGTCTAAGTGCAGGGCTCCAGACTGTAGCCGAATATATACTGGTGTCTGTGAATATTAAACTGCAAAATACCATTTAAATATTACTCCTGCAAATTCTACATCTCTGTGGGTGAAGGGCGCAGATGTGCGGGAGCTCACTGTTTTGTAGCCTCTGCCGTGTGTCACTATATGAGGACACGAACGCATAAACCATCACTTAATGAGAATTTACCATTTCATTTGAGAAAACTGTCATAAACACAGACACTGAAATATCTTCATGGCAACCCATCAAAATAAATGTTCAGTTTAATGTGAGTAAATTGACAATATATTAAGCTACTGTTGTAGCCTACAGTAAATTTAGCTATGTATCTATATAGTAATAATAATATGTCTCTATTAATAATAATAAGTATGCCTAGATGGTTGCTTGATTTTTACTTGTTTTGTTGTAAAGAGATCTGTTTAATATATCATTTTTTTATATTCCTAGACTTAATTGTTGCAGTTTTATATACAGTTATATTGTAAAACTAAAATACCTTTTTTAGTTTCCGAGGTTAGATTTTTGGCTACATTTGAAGTTCTTTTTCGCTTAAGAAAATAAATTATATTACTGTCAAATTCATGTCAGATAATAAAAATACTGTAATAAATACAGTAGTTCACCATGTATTTGTTCATGTTTTATTAAGGGATAAGTCTGAAGCACACCATAAAATAATTCTAGCAATTTACACAGGGTTAGTAGTATATATACAGCTGTATATACAGATACACACCCAGGTATCGGATCAGTACTCGGTATCGGCCGATACCCTGAGCCCAGGTATCGGAATCGGTATCGGAGAGAGAAAAAGGGTATCGGAACATCTCTAATTACTGCAACATCACCTATGTATAACCATGGTTGAGGTAATAATCCAAAATTTATACCAGTTTTCAAATTTCTACAGGTGTATTGAGTGCAATGCACCACTTTATAACACCCAGCCCTCTTTAATCCCAATACACTTTTTGTAAATAATATGATCACTGATCATAATCTAGATGTCGTAACACCAATGAGCGGATGGTATTCAACCATCTGTTCCATATTAATGAATCCTGACCCTTTGACACATTCTACGCTCAAAGACCAGAATGTGAGTTAAAGAAAAAACAAAGACCTTCGTTTTACAACCCTCTTACAACATAACTCACCACCCTGGGCGCCGCCATGACGGCAACGTCCTGGCGTGGATGAGAGTTATAACACCTTGGAGACTATCCAGAGATACAATATCGAACTTCAAAGGGAAGACCAACACCCGCCCTTTTTACTCGCAGCGATCACACAATCCAGTGAAACAGACACACACACATTCAAAAACAGGCACAAGCATTTTTGACTAGCCCATGGACCTTTTCCAATAAAACTACATCTAAATGTATTTTAATGTCTCCCTTTTTGTGCTCAAATGTATGTATGCGGCATAGTGGAATATACAAATGTTACTGTGTGTTTAATGCAAACTTTATATGCATTTAGTTAAGAATAACTCTGTATCTCTGTATACTTCATTGGTAAAATCATAGTTCTTGGTGTCTGTATAATCATAAAAACACGACTGTAACAAATCTTGATAGCAAATTACAAAAGGACGCATTGTTTCAGAGGAACGATCTTGCTTAAGAAAAATGTTTAATTTTGTCATTGCCATAAATTAGACCAGTGGGCGGAGATCAGCAAACAAAGAAGATTTTTCCCGCCTCAGTTTGTTTACACTTCATTGGCTCATACTGAAAAATAGGTGTAAACCTGGTTTTACGTAAAAGCTCAGGGAAACCTGTATTCTGGGCATTCCGCCAGAGTGAAAAGAGGATTCCCAGCTTTGCAACCGGACTTCAAGAAGTTCTCCATTTATTCTTCTTTACTTTTCGTTTCATTTTAGTTTTTCTTTATTGTCTTCGGATATTTGTCTTCGTTCAATTGTCTTCACGAGCCAAACGAACTTAAGTCTAATCATCTTTTGGCAAAGTTTACCTTCGCGTTAACCATCAAGCTCACGCATCATCTGCTCTGGAAAGAACCGCGGTGAGGCCGCACGGACGGACAATTTGAGCGCAGCTACACACAAGAGCCAGATCAAAGCAAGTACTTTCTTATATCGCAACTAAAATTGCTGTTTAAGGTTGTCTAGGCTATTCCATGTTTGTGAAATTATTCAATGACTTGGGGTCTCTTGCAAAGTTAACTGTTTGAAATTGCCACGCTGAGATTGGTTTTCACTTTCACTTTCTCTCCCTCTCTCTCTCTATCTCTCTCTAATTTATCTCATTATTATTCTTGTTCGTTTACCTTGTTTAAATTGTATTTTCGTTTTGCTATATACTCATATGTGAATTGTAGTTATGTACTCTTTAGTCTGTTTTTATTAAATCCTATAATTTGCTTGAATTGAATTGTTTTATTGCTCATTGAGATCGAAGTCCCTGAATCGTGTGATCTATGCTACGAGCTTTGTTTTATATGAATTAATTTCAGTAATCTTAGTAGTACAGACAAAGAAAATATTGTTTTTTCCTGATCAGAAGATTAATATTTCTTGGAGTTTGTAAGAAGGGTATTTTTATTGAATTTTGATAAGGAAGTCTAGCTTCCAGTTCGCTGGACGAACAGATTGTCTAGAGTAACTTAAATTAATTCTAGTAAAGGTTACCTTTAAATGATTAAATATTCCCTCTTTGGGTAATTTAATATTTGTAAGCAATAAGCATGTTATATTCATAGACTCATGAATATTCACTTCATTTGAGTTAATTATTCCCCAGAAAGTGATTGTTGCTACAATGTGCTCTGTTTGACAGAAACCTGGCTAAAACCTGATGATTACATTATGAGTCCATCCCCCAAGATTACTGTTATAAACATGAGCCATGTCAAAAAGGCAAAGGGGGAAGTGTTGCTTCAATTTATAACAACGCTTTCAGGATTTCTCAGAGGGAAAGCTTCAAGTATAACTCGTTTGAAGTAATGGTGCTTCATATAACAAAGATGCACTGGGATCAGCATTTATAGACATTCTGAACTCTATTGGGGTTAGACAACACATGTTTCAGGACCTACTCATTGTCGAAATCATACACTAGATTTAATACTGTCACATGGAATTGATGTTGATAGTGTTGAAATTACGCAGCCAAGTGATGATATCTCAGATCATCATTTAGTTTTGTGCAAACTTCATATAGCCAAAATTGTAAATTCTACTTCTTGTTACAAGTATGGAAGAACCATCACTTCTACCACAAAAGACTGCTTTTTAAGTTATCTTCCTGATGTATTCCCAAATTCCTTAGCATATCCAAAACCTCAGAACAACTTGATGATGTAACAGAAACTATGGACTCTCTCTTTTTCTAGCATTTTAAATACAGTTGCTCCTTTACGCTCAAGGAAGGTTAAGGAAACCAGTATGACAGCATGATATAATGAGCATACTTGCACCCTAAAGAGAGCAGCCCGAAAAATGGAGCGCAGCTCGAGGAAAACAAAACTAGAGGTATTTCGTATTGCTTGGCGGTAAAGTAACCTATCCTACAGAAAAGCATTAAAAACTGCTAGATCCGATTACTTTTCTTCTCTTTTAGAAGAAAACAAACATAACCCCAGGTATTTATTCAATACAGTGGCTAAATTAACGAAAAATAAAGCCTCAACAAGTGTTGAAATTTCCCAACATCACAGCAGTAATGACTTTATGAACTACTTCTAAAATCGATACTATTAGAGATAAAATTGCAACCATTCAGCGTCAGCTACAGTATTGCATCAGACAGTGCACTATAGACCCCCTGAGGAACAGTTCCTCTCATTCTCTACCATAGGAGAGAAAGAATTGTATAAACTTGTTAAATCATCTAAACCAACATGTATGTTAGACCCTATACCATCTAAGCTCCTAAAAGAGGTGCTTCCAAAAGACATAGATCCTCTTCGGACTATTATTAATTCCTCATTGTCATTAGGATATGTCCCCAAATCCTTCAAACTGGCTGTTATTAAGCCTCTCATTAAAAAAAAAAACACAACTTGACCCCAAAGAACTAGTAAATTATAGACCAATGTCGAATCTCCCTTTTCTGTCCAAGATACTAGAAGAGGTGGTATCCTCACAATTATATTCCTTCTTAGAGAAAAATGGTATATGTGAGGATTTCCAGACAGGATTTAGACCGTATCATAGTACTGAGACTGCTCTCCTTATTATTATCTGATCATGGTTGTATATCTCTATTAGTTCTATTGGATCTTAGTGCTGCGTTTGACACAATTGACCACAACATTCTTTTGCATAGACTTGAACACTTTGTTGGCATTAATGGAAGTGCATTAGCATGGTTTAAATCATACTTATATGACCGCCATCAGTTCGTAGCAGTGAATGAAGAGGTATCATATCGATCACAAGTGCAGTATGGAGTACCTCAAGGCTCAGTACTAGGGCCGCTACTCTTCACGCTTTATATGTTACCCTTGGGAGATATCACCAGGAAACATGGTGTTAGCTTTCACTGTAATGCTGATGATACTCTGCTCTATATTTATTTGCGGCCCGGTGAAACACACCAATTTGAAAAACTAATGGAATGCATAGTGGATATAAAAAACTGGATGACAAATAATTTCTTACTGCTAAATTCTGAAAAAACAGAGGTGTTAATTATAGGACCTAAAAACTTTTCATGTAAAAACCTAGAACACTGTCTAAGTCTTGATGGCTGCTTTGTCAATTCTTGGTCATCAGTTAGGAACCTAGGTGTGCTATTTGATCGCAATCTTTCCTTAGAAAGCCATGTTTCTAGCATTTGTAAAACTGCATTTTTCCATCTAAAAAATATATCTAAATTACGGCCTATGCTCTCAATGTCAAATGCAGAAATGTTAAAGGTCCCGTTCTGCATGATCCCATGTTTTAAACTTTAGTTAGAGTGTAATGTTGTTGTTAGAGTATAAATAATATCAATAAGTTCAATGCCAAACAAGATATTTTATTTAACATAATTCGCCTACAAAAAACAACCTGTTTGGACTACATCCCTCTAGTTCCTGCAGTAATGATGTCACTAAAACAGTTTTTTGACTAACCTCCACCCACATGAATACACAAACAGGGGGGCATGGCCTTGTTGCGCTCCGACAGAGAAGAGGAAGAGCTGCCTTTGTGTTTGTTGCCATGTCGTCGAAACGCTGTTATTTTCATCTCGGAGTCCAATCATCTTTGTTTGGCCTTCCCAGGGACGCTGTACTTGGAGATTAATGGTTACAATTTATGTTTAACTCGGTTCCCGAAAATTATAATCCAAATGTAAAACTATGTGAAGCACATTTTTCTGAGGACAGCTTGCTGAAGACAGCTTTCTCAATCTCAATCAGTTTAATGCCGGATTCGCAGAAAGATTATTCCTAAAAGATGGAGCAGTTCCCTCTTTGTCTGGAGAAGGCATTGTTTATGGACCACAACCGGTAAGTGTATTTTATTATTTAAATTGGTGCGCCACAGTTTTTGTAACTTATTTCACAAAGGGCAACACTGTTTAGCTTTGTTAACTAGATGTTAGGGCTGTGCAAAAAAATTGAATGCGATCTCCTGTGATTATAAGTACATCTCCAGCACATGTTCCTGCCCACTTGCTTCTCAAAACCAGCCCAATCACATTTCCAGGAGGGCCGCGTGCGCTAAGCTGGTGTCGAATCACAACACAGGAACCACTGGCACAATCAGAACTCATAACGTATTTCTGAAGGAGGGACTTAAAGAACAAGGAAGTCATCAGCCCGTTTTTATGACAGTGAAAACAGCGGTATACAGATAGGTGAATTGTGTGAAAAATACAGTGTTTTTTTTCACGTGAAACATGAACACGTTATATTGCACACTGTAAACACAATCAAAGCTTCAAACATCGTATAGATTTTATACGAATGGCCCTGAATGGTTTAGCACCTCAGTATTTGAATGAGCTCCTTTTACATTATAATCCTTTACGTCCACTACGTTCTCAAAACTCAGGCATTTTGATAATACCTAGAATATCAAAATCAACTGCGGGAGGAAGATCATTTTCCTATTTGACGCCTAAACTCTGGAATAACCTACCTAACATTGTTCGGGAGGCAGACACACTCTTGCAGTTTAAATCTAGATTAAAGACCCATCTCTTTAACCTGGCTTACACATAACATACTAATATGCTTTTAATATCCAAATCTGTTAAAAGATTTTTAGGCTGCATTAATTAGCTAAACCGCAACCAGGAACACTTCCCATAACACCCAATGTACTTGCTACATAATTAGAAGAATGGCATCTACGCTAATATTAGTCTGTTTCTGTCTTATTCCGAGGTCACCATAGCCACCAGATCCAGTCTGTATCCAGATCAGAATGTCACTGCAGTCACCCGGATCCAGTACGTATCCAGACCATATGGTGGATCAGCACCTAGAAAGGACCTCTACATCCCTGAAAGACAGCGGAGACCAGGACAACTAGAGCCCCAGATACAGGTCCGCTGTAAAGACATTGTCTAAGACGACCACCAGGACAAGAACACAAGAAACAGATGATTCTTCTGCCCAATCTGACTTTGCTGCAGCCTGGAATTGAACTGCTGGTTTTGTCTGGTCAGAGGAGAACTGGCCCCCCAACTGAGCCTGGTTTCTCCCAAGGTTTTTTCTCCATTCTGTCACCGATGGAGTTTTGGTTCCTTGCCACTGTTGCCCCTGGCTTGCTTAGTTAGGGTCACTTCATCTACAGCGATATCATTGACTTGATTGCAAATAAATGCACAGACACTATTTAAACTGAACAGAGATGACATCACTGAATTCAATGATGAACTGCCTTTAACTGTCATTTTGCATTATTGACGCACTGTTTTCCTAATGAATGTTGTTCAGTTTCTTTGACGCAATGTATTTTGTTTAAAGCGCTATATAAATAAAGGTGACTTGACTTGACAGTCCCTCCTACCAACCAGAATTTTTAGAAGTGAATGTTGTGCAGATTTCTCCATCTGTGTGAAGAAAATATATATGTGCAAAGTAGGGCTGTCAACGAATATTCTAAATTCGAATATGTATTCGAATAGTTAAAAAAAAACGAATTTCGAAGGTGAAAATTAATATTCGAATAAAAAAAAAAAAATAAGGAAAAAAGGCCTGCGGTAGTAGAAGCGTTGTTGTCTGTTTTGCAAGTGGGCGCGCTAGCACGCCTGAGGGTTCAGGGACAGATCACAGCCTCACATCTCAAAAATGTGCACCCAAATGAGCATGGCATAATGGGTGGAACTCCAGCTAAACAGGCACGTCTTGACACTTAACGTTACTTTGCATCGCCCGCCGCAAGCTCTTTGTCTAGAACACGACAAGAGGCCATAACGGATAAAATAATTTAGTTCATTTGTAAGGACATGAGACCGATCAGTATCATGGATGGGGCACACTTCGGGGAGTTCTGTCAAGCAATGGATCCGAGGTTTGATTATTTATCGTTTCATATCAAGGAAAAGTTCCATGTTTAACACAGCACAGCTCACTCTGAGCATTCAATGTCAGTTCTATATGCTGTAAAGCTTCAATTAATATTAATAATATTTGTTTCAATCACTGAATGAAGCCTGCTATATTTGGGACAACAGTTGCGACCTTAAATTGCTTGCACAAAAATTTGTTTGTTCATTTAAACCATTATGCGCAGAGAACGTGAGGGTGAGAGAGCTTGAGGTCTACAGTCTTGGACATTAGTTGATTTCCTGGTTTTTGTGTAGTTAATACGTTGTCATATATGTTTAAACGTAAATAGACTATCTTTACAAGTATATATGTCTCTTTCTATTATTTTGGCCTGTTATTGACGTAATGCGCGTCATTTACAACTAGGGATGGGAACCGAAAACCGGTTCTTATTCGGAACCGGTTTTGTTCTTTGAAAAGAACCAGAACCGTGAGCATTTTCTAAGTTTCGGTTCTAAAAACGGTTCTTGTGCAACACGTGACCAAGCGCTGTGAGCGAGAAGGGTATTCCTGCACAACCGGAGGCTGCAGTTACAGGACCGCAATTCTGTGACCGCAGCTTTAGGACCCTAGTATTTTTGTGACAGCGCCACCTACTGTACTGAATCAACACTAATTAAAGAAGGATGACGTGGACAGCAACCAGACGGTGAGTATCGATATTTAATTAAGTTTTATTTTATAACGTTTAAACGGTGCAAAGTTTACATAGTGAGAACTGCTACCTATGAATTAATAATTAATTCCCACCAAATTAAGAATTTGTGAGCTATTTTTTATTAAGTACTACGACGTTAATTCGTGGCTATGATTTCATAAGTCCTAATTGTGTTTTAATGACGAAGTATTATAAGTGAATCTAGCCTGCACATTAATTAAAATATCAGATGACAAGAGCATGGTTGTTGTAAGGTTTGTAAGATTTACATGCAGCTTAATGTAGTAGTGTGAATACTGGCTTAATAGTCGTTGTTTTACCATATTTATGTATAAAATATATTTCATAATTAAACTGCACTGACTGCCTAGTTGCAGTATGTGTTAGCCTGTTGTTTTGGCATTGTTTTGCAATGATAAATTAGGCATTTGGCAATTTTAATAGTTTGTTACAATTTGGCCTAATCTGCAGGTCTACTCCACATACAGTTATACATTGCTATCATGTGTTAGTTTCTGTCATGTTTTGCATGGCCAATATGAAGTGATTTTATGGATTTAATTAGGCTCATTGTAGGACAGATGATTAAAAAAGGCACTAGGGATATTTTCATGATCTCAAAATATTCTAACAAGTACACTCTCTCTTTTTCAAGATAGATATAACAATCCAAAAAGGGAAATCCCTGCCCGAATTGAAGAGATGCACCACATGCTGCAGGGACTTTCACTTTTCATACATATACATATATATATATATATATATATATATATATATATATATATATATATATATATATATATATATATATATATATATATATATATTCCAGTTGAATATGTTAAACAGATGTTTCTTATTTATCTCTCTCTGTCTCTCGCTCTCTCTTTCTCTAGAGTTGAAGCCTACAGCCATTCTATCCATGCAGCAACTGATGGAAAAGGGGTTCACTTTGGTGCTGTTGTGATGTTGTCACAAAAATGACATGTATATACTGTACAGACCAAGAGTTGGGACACACCTTCTCATTCAAAGAGTTTTCTTTATTTTCATGACTATGAAAATTGTAGATTCACACTGAAGGCATCAAAACTATGAATTAACACATGTGGAATTATATATGGAATTATATACATAACAAAAAAGTGTGAAACAACTGAAAATATGTCATATTCTAGGTTCTTCAAAGTAGCCACCTTTTGCTTTGATTACTGCTTTGCACACTCTTGGCATTCTCTTGATTAGCTTCAAGAGGTAGTCACCTGAAATGGTCTTCCAACAGTCTTGAAGGAGTTCCCCGAGAGATGCTTAGCACTTGTTGGACCTTTTGCCTTCTGTCTGCAGTCCAGCTCACCCCTAAACTATCTCGATTGGGATCAGGTCCAGTGACTGTGGAGGCCAGGTCATCTGCCGCAGCACCCCATCACTCTCCTTCTTGGTCAAATAGACCTTGATGCCTTCAGTGTGATTCTACAATTTTCATAGTAATGAAAATAAAGAAAACTCTTTGAATGAGAAGGTGTGTCCAAACTTTTGGTCTGAACTATAATATATATATATATATATATATATATATATATATATATATATATATATATATATATATATATATATATATATATATATATGTGTGTGTGTGTGTGTGTATATGTATATAAACATTCTTGAATCATTCTTGTGTCTTGTCTTGCCTCTCAACAACTTTTAAAATATTGGCAGTTATTTAGTGACTCCATATGCTGATTCCAACTTTAACTTACCTGGTAATGAGCTAATTCACCTTAAGGAAGTGAATCAATATACTGTATAATTCAAGAGACAGTTCAAGACTTTTAAGGTTCTTCATTTTTTACAATTGTTTTAACATTGATATACATCAATTTTACAAAATTGTGACTCAAAGCACACTTAGTAATTTAACTCTGCTGCATTTTGAATAAAAAAATCACATTTAAAAACATGCTACTGAGATTAATATATTGATGCTATATACAAAGTAACGTGACTGCAAACTAAACCAACAGGATACTAGAACTGCGTTTCTGAAACTGCAGCCATCGCTATATTGGCCAGTACGGTAGGTGGCGCTGTCAGGAAAAACTAGGGTCCTAGAACTGCGGCCCAGATCTGCGGTCCTGAATCTGCAGCCTCCGGTTGTGCAGGAACATACTATTGCTGTGAGCAGCCTTGCGCCGCTGTTCTGAATATTCGGCGTTTCCCGTAAAGAATTTCACGAACCTAATGACAGACACACCTCTCTGCCTCTTTAATTACTGAGCACATTGATTCCAATAACGCACATTCCACAGACTCGTTGCGCTGTCGCGTCTTTAATTGCCGAACACATTGTTTCCCACGACTATATGTGCACTCGCGCCTTTGATAACTGCACATCGTTTTGTCTGACGCCGGCGATACACTGGATGCGTGGCGCAAGCGTCTCAGCTGCGTGGCGTGTCCGTTTTGAATTCGGCTCCCATGTTAACAGGTTAGAGCTTGCAGACTGCCTGCGTGAGACGCGAGTCTCAGCCACACTCGAGCCGCGCGGAAAACGCGTATATATATTTATATTTTTGTCATGAAGACAAGAGCCAGGTCTGTCGGCTGTCTCCCTCTATGTCACCCACAGTAGCAGCAGCGCGCCAGGCACGATTCTGGTGTGTAAAGACACAGAAAAAGCGAAGCAGGCGCCACGCAACAGAAACACAACGCAGCCAGTGTGTCACCGGCCTGACTGTACATCTAACAGCAGCGCGCTGCACGTGCCGCCACTAAATTACATTATATTTGTCCCATATTGTCATTCATATACATACTGGCTTCAACTTGGACCACTAAATAAATAGACTGCTATTGTTATGAAAGTATGAGGGTTAGATTATTTAGTGTACAGGTCATTTCAAGACTGGTAAACAAAGTGATAGGAAATATTTATTTTAATGCATTTTAAATGTTTAAAAATGTGGAAACCACTCATGGCATCACAGCATCTCCTGACTGCATTATTATTTGTAAAATAGGGACTTTATGGAGAGTGTGTATACACGTTTATAATATTTAACCGTTTATAATTCATTAATTAAGAGAAATTAACAAGTGTCTCAGCCCTCAAGGGACTATTTAGGCGCTTATTCCTGCTTGAAAAGCAAAATGTTATTGATATTGTAAAAAACAACAACTTTGAAACACATGCTGATTGATGGACTAGCATTACTAAACATTACCTACTACCTTCCAGCAATGCTACATTCAGTGAAGGTAAAATAGTAAAAAACATAGTTCATTTAAATGAAACCAGAAGCCGAACCAGAAAATGTCAAAAAAATATCCCACCCTACTTATGAAGATCTTTACACTGTAATATATGTTGCATTTTGACATTACCAACCTTTAATTTAAGTTGACAGTAAGTAATAAACAGTATTGAGCATTGAGTAGTTGAGTATTGTGCATTTTCCTTACCACTATTTCTTAATAATTGTTTAATGATTTGGAACCGAAATAAGAACCGGAACCGTTAGGTGGAACCGGAACCGGAATCGGAAGATTCCCAACCCTATTTACAACATGCGCAACCAGATGTTCGAATAGTTCGAATATTCCTGTATTTTTTAGAGGGAATATTCAAACATCATTTTTGAGCAATTTTGACAGCCCTAGTGCAAAGTATGCGTATCTGCTTATGATCTATACAAAAGTGCTTACATGAGGGGAAGCCTCCACCAAAGAACATGTTAAAGAGTTCTTCAGGTGTAATATCAGACTCAAAACCTCTGTGGAAATCAAATCCTCCATGAGTATTGTAACTTGAACTGTTGGGATCCTCTGCTCCACTGACATCATACTGCCTCTTCATGTCTGGGTTACTAAGCACTGTATAAGCATTTCCAATCTCTGGAGAAAGAAAAAAAACAGCATTTGTTGTTTTATATTTTATGTACATCAATGTATTGGATATAGTGTTTCAAGGCAGCGTTACTTTTAAAAGCCTCAGTTGCTCCTGGTGCATGGTTTTTGTCAGGGTGGAATTTCAAAGCAAGTTTTCTGTAGGCCTTTTTCAGTTCCTCATCGCTGGCATCTTTTCTGATACCCAGTACCTCATAGTAATTCTTACACTTCTTTATCCTACAGACAACAAAAAGCAGTTTAAATGGTTAATCTTATGAGGGAAACTATTTTATCTTATTTTATCTTAAAAAAAAAGACATATTATGCCCCTTTTTACAATATGTAATAAGTCTCTGGTGTCCCCAGAATGTGTCTTTGAATTTTCAACAGTGTTACAGTAGCCCAATTCTTTGCAACACTGGCTGCGTCATTACAGCTCGTACCTGCTAAAATTATTAAATTATATCTATTTTGGTTCTGATTATCATGTTCATTGGGCTTAAATCATGCATTTTTAAACTTTATTAGTTTAAACTTCTGATAAACAGTTTTCTGAGCGTGCACGTAGAGAAAGTGTCTGTCACAGCATGTGAGTACCAAACTAAGTTCTCATTCACTTGATTCATTAAATGAGGATGAAAACTCCAGAACTGCTCTGAGAGTCACATCATGAGCAATTTACCATTTTATTTGAGTAAAACTAGCATCATATAACATGCACAGTATTGTTGGGCGATATGGTCATTTTTCAAATCGTCATATCGTCAACCCATGAGATCAACGATACACAATATTATCGTGCATGTGTGGAGCAAGACAGCGACTCTCTGTTCTTGTCATAGCATAACTATTTGTTGTTTTAAACCGCGCAGGTGCAGATGGGAAACACTGCACCTCTAAGGTTTTCATGTTATGTAGGCTGTCTTACGACCCAAACTGACGGAGCTGAAGCTCTTTCCCGTTATCGGGATGGAAGGTGTGGATCGGGATCCGCCGATCGGAGAAGTGCAGCAGACTACACTCTACAAGATAAAGCTTCAGTTGCTGTTGTTTGTAATAGCAAATGAAAACATGTTAGGCTACCTGTGAGGTTTTTCTTAAATAGGCATAGAATAAAATTAGTAGGCTAAAAATCTGCATATTTCATGTCATTGTATATCATAGGCCTACGGTAAAGTTAAAATGTCATTGAATAAATTAATTTCTGTTTGGTCAAAAAAAAAAAAAAATTATATATATATATATATATATATATATATATATATATATATATATATATATATATATATATATATATATATATAAAGCTTGCAAGCACCACTAGCAAAGAAGCCGCAGGATTAATAAACTGAGCTTGCGGTTGCCGCTTGTCGGTGCAGTACAGAAAGGATGAAAGGGGCGATTCAGCGCCGCCCACACATTCAAACAAATATTAAGGCATAATCTCATTTTTTACCCACAAACAAAAATACGAAAAATCCAGCTAAATTTTAGTTTTCCGTTTCTTAAACAAAACGAAAATTCGAAAATCAAACCGTTTCTCATTTATCTTTATTTATTTTTAAATAGAAAATCAAATGACCAAAATATACACGGACCTTCAAGTATGCTTCATTTTTGTTGATGTTTTTCAAAGATTTGTTTTCGCTGATCGTGGATTCGGTATGCATTGCCACAGGTTTTGCTTTTGCTTCGCCGTTTTTTCGTTTGGAGTTTTGACACAAACCTCTCGTGGGGGCGGGGTTAACAGTGATCTACTCTGATTGGATAGTGAGCTTTTGATGGACAGGTGCTCTTGCAGGAAGTACAGACGTCACTCAGTGGCGCGTGCCGCGCATATTGAAAGCTTTCGTGGTGATTAAATCTGGTCTCTACGGCAAAAAATTTATATTAAGCTCATACACAGGTAAGTAAGCTTATGTTACTGAAGTACCCAATTACATCGATACAAGTTTTTCATGTTACAGTGTGGTACAGGTTGTTGTGGGTTATTACTGTCATTCAGTAACACAAGCTTACTTCAAGCTGCCTTGAAGGACAAGAGCTCATCTTTACAGACTGAGACGATCGAATGTCAAATACTATTTACATATTTAGTAATACAAATCAATGCAAGATCTTTCCAATATGCATGCCACTCTCTGGCGCCACTGAGTGGCGTCTGTACTTCCTGGTCAGAGAGCACCTGTCACTCAAAAGCTCAGCAAAAATGAAGCATATTTGAAGAGCCTGTTACATTTGTGAAACTATGTTAATTTTTTTCATTTTCATTGTGTTTTTCTTCTTTTGTAATGGCATATTTTTGATAGTTTCTGAAAAAGTTACGTACGGTTTTATAAAGTTTCGTTCATTTTTATTGAAGCAAATGTAATTCCATATATTTAAAACAGCTAGTTCAAATATAGTCATATGTGCGGTCATATCATGCGTCCTGTGACAAATTTGACGCATCTGCGCACAGAAGGTATCAGTTTAAATGTTTGCAAAATCAGTCAGTGATGAAAATCAATAGTAGATTCCCAGTTAGAAGTCCAGCAGTTTAACACTAATATTGGACATAAACGAACACGTTAAATATAAAACATTGAAAACAGGTAAGTTCATAAATTTGGAGTAAAGTTGTACTGAACTAATGCATCAGTCATACAGCGCTCCGGACCCCGCGCCTCCACAGAACGAGACCGACGCACCGCCACAGAAACAAGAAAGAGATGCATTCTAACATAACTGGCATTAAACTCAGTTAGTGAGGGTTCGTTTACATAAATAAATATTGCACATATATATGCCGTTCAGATTACTTGTTAAAGTGCAATGAAATACCTTATATCTGCGGACGATGTATGTCTGTTTGTGGATGAAGACTTTGTATCGGTCAAAACTATGTATTTTGCATGCATCACATTATAGTGCGGAGTGCATGAAAATAATAACAAGGCGGCAGAGTGAACTTATCATCCATAGTGGTTCTCACATCATTCTACATCATCACCACATAGTGTGTGTTATAAGTTAAGTGATCAGTCTTTAAGAGAAGGACTACGTGAGAACCACACTGTAAAAATTCCAACTTAAACTCAGTTTTTAAAGTTAATTCAACAATTTAACACTAAAAAAGTTGAGATAACACAGAAATGTAAGTTGAATTGGAATTTAGATCAATTTGTTACACCAAATTAATATTTCAAGTTAGAACAACTAACAACTTTAAGTTGGTTATTAGTATTGCCAACAAAGGATGATGAGCATGCGTAGTTCGAATGCTTTTTTAAACAACGCCATTTTACTTTCTCCTGTTTCATTTTCGAGTCACCTTAAGCGGCCTCTGTTTATTCCCTCATTGTGATCGCTCTGGTAAGTGTAGTTCTGTGTGTATCAATTCACGATATGATTTAAATGAAGTTTATTCACAATATGCGCTTTTGTACAACATACAGTATTGTTCAAAATAATAGCAGTACAATGTGACTAACCAGAATAATCAAGGTTTTTAGTATATTTTTTATTGCTACGTGGCAAACAAGTTACCAGTAGGTTCAGTAGATTGTCAGAAAACAAACAAGACCCAGCATTCATGATATGCACGCTCTTAAGGCTGTGCAATTGGGCAATTAGTTGAAAGGGGTGTGTTCAAAAAAATAGCAGTGTCTACCTTTGACTGTACAAACTCAAAACTATTTTGTACAAACATTTTTTTTTCTGGGATTTAGCAATCCTGTGAATCACTAAACTAATATTTAGTTGTATGACCACAGTTTTTTAAAACTGCTTGACATCTGTGTGGCATGGAGTCAACCAACTTGTGGCACCTCTCAGCTGTTATTCCACTCCATGATTCTTTAACAACATTCCACAATTCATTCACATTTCTTGGTTTTGCTTCAGAAACAGCATTTTTGATATCACCCCACAAGTTCTCAATTGGATTAAGGTCTGGAGATTGGGCTGGCCACTCCATAACATTAATTTTGTTGGTTTGGAACCAAGACTTTGCCCGTTTACTAGTGTGTTTTGGGTCATTGTCTTGTTGAAACAACCATTTCAAGGGCATGTCCTCTTCAGCATAGGGCAACATGACCTCTTCAAGTATTTTAACATATGCAAACTGATCCATGATCCCTGGTATGCGATAAATAGGCCCAACACCATAGTAGGAGAAACATGCCCATATCATGATGCTTGCACCTCCATGCTTCACTGTCTTCACGGTGTACTGTGGCTTGAATTCAGAGTTTGGGGGTCGTCTCACAAACTGCTTGTGGCCCTTGGACCCAAAAAGAACAATTTTACTCTCATCAGTCCACAAAATGTTCCTCCATTTCTCTTTAGGCCAGTTGATGTGTTCTTTGGCAAATTGTAACCTCTTCTGCACATGCCTTTTTTTTAACAGAGGGACTTTGCGGGGGATTCTTGAAAATAGATTAGCTTCACACAGACGTCTTCTAACTGTCACAGTACTTACAGGTAACTCCAGACTGTATTTGATCATCCTGGAGGTGATCATTGGCTGAGCCTTTGCCATTCTGGTTATTCTTCTATCCATTTTGATGGTTGTCTTCCGTTTTCTTCCACGTCTCTCTGGTTTTGCTCTCCATTTTAAGGCATTGGAGATCATTTTAGCTGAACAGCCTATCATTTTTTGCACCTCTTTATAGGTTTTCCCCTCTCTAATCAACTTTTTAATCAAAGTACGCTGTTCTTCTGAACAATGTCTTGAACGACCCATTTTCCTCAGCTTTCAAATGCATGTTCAACAAGTGTTGGCTTCATCCTTAAATAGGGGCCACCTGATTCACACCTGTTTCTTCACAAAATTGATGACCTCAGTGATTGAATGCCACACTGCTATTTTTTTGAACACACCCCTTTCAACTAATTCAACTAATTGCCCAATTGCACAGCCTTAAGAGCGTGCATATCATGAATGCTGGGTCTCATTTGTTTTCTGAGAATCTACTGAACCTACTGGTAACTTGTTTGCCACGTAGCAATAAAAAAATATACTAAAAACCTTGATTATTCTGGTTAGTCACATTGTACTGCTATTATTTTGAACAATACTGTAGGTGGCAGCAAGTTAGTCAGTTAAATTTTCCCGCCTGGTCTTATTGTTGCCTCAGGTCAGACGTCGCCTATTTTTTCTGCCTGACAGTGTAAATTAATCTCTCCGGTAGGTGCTGTTCTTTATATAATATTTACCATAAGAGTTTAAATGTGTTTGTTCTAAATATGTGATTTTGTACGCCGTTTTAGAGTTGCCTCAGGCGGCGCCCAGTTAACGTTGGTCCGTCATTGTTATCACTCCGGTAATCGGTGGTTCTTTGTGTATCAATTTAAGCCATGATTTAAATGAAATGTTCACAATATGCACATGTTTACAAAGGTGTAGGTGGCGGCAAGTTAGTCATTTCAGATTTCATGCTTTGTCTTCGAGTTGCCTGAGAAGTGTCAGGCGAGTGCAAGTTTTTTTTTCCTCGACAGTGCAATCGCTCTGGCAGGTAATGTTCTATGCAGGCTATGAGAATAGTTAACAGTAAGGTCTGAATGGTATTTGTTTACAATATGTGCTTCTGTACAGCTGCTTAGGTGGCTCCAAACTGGTCATTTCAGTTTTCATACTTCGTCTTCGAGGTGCATGAGAAGTGTCAGACGAGCGCGAGTTTTTTTTTTTCCTCGACAGTGCAATCGTTCTGGCAGGTAAGTTAACTTAATGTTATATGCAGGCTGTGAGAATAATTAACAGTAGGGTCTGAATGTATTTGTTCACAATATGTGCTTCTGTACAGCTGGTTGGATGGTTTCAAACTGGTCAGTTCAGTGTTCCTGCTTCGTCTTCGAGTTGCATGAGAAGTGTCAGACGAGCGCAAGGTTTTTTTTTTCTCTCTACAGTGCAATCGCTCTGGCAGGTAATGTTCTATGCAGGCTATGAGAATAATTAACCGTAAGGTCTGAATGGTATTTGTTCATAATATGTGCTTCTGTACAGCTGCTTAGGTGGCTCCAAACTGGTCAGTTCAACCTCTCCTGCTTCGTCTTCGAGAAGTCTTTTAGTCATTCGGTGGTTTTTTTTTTCCAGACAGTATCATGACTTAGGTAAGCAATGTTTTATATCATATTAAATAAAGAGATTTAATTATTGTTAAGGATATTGAGTTTTCTTTATTTGTTTATAATATGTTCATTTTGTACAGTTGTGTGGGTGCCTTTGAGTTTTGAATAAGGTTATTTAAGTTATAAGTGTATAAATAATTTTTTTTAAACAAATGTAACCGTATAAGATAAGCTTGTGTGTTTTCGTCTCAAAGATGTATTTTCTTCTTTTAACTTCTTTTAAATTTATGTGCTTATGTTTGCTTGGCGTGCTATAAATCTGTGTTTTAAAAATGCAAATAACTTAAGAGCAATTTTAAAGCTTAAATTCATAGGTTTTTTTTTTTTGATATTCGTTTAACCAACTTGCTTGCTTTTAGATAGTACTTTAAAGTGATTGTTCACCCAAAAATCATAATTATGTAATTAATATCTCACTCTCATGTCGTTCCAAACCCGTGAGACCTCCATTTAAGATATTTTAGATTTAGTCGGAGAGCTCTCAGACCCTCCATTGAAGCTGTGTGTACGTCTACTGTCCATGTCCAGAAAGGTAAGAAAATCATCATAAAAGTAATCCATGTGACATCAGAGGGTCATTTAGAATTTTTTGAAGCATTGAAAATACATTTTGGTCCAAAAATAGCAAAAACTATGACTTTATTCAGCATTGTCTTCTCTTCCATGTCTGTTGTGAGAGAGAGTTAAAAACAAAGCAGTTTGTGATATCCGGTTCGCGAATGAATCATTTGATGTAACCAGATCTTTTTGAACCAGTTCACCAAATCGAACTGAATCATTTGAAACTGTTCGCATCTCCAATAAGCATTAATCCACAGATGACTTAAGCGGTTAACTTTTTAATGTGGCTGACACTCCCTCTGAGTTAAAACAGACCAATATCCCGGAGTAATTCATGTACTCAAACAGTACACTGACTGAACTGCTGTGAAGAGAGAACTGAAGATGAACACCGAGCCGAGCCAAATAATGAACAATAGACTGACTCGTTCACGAGTCAAGAACCGTTTCTGATAGTTATTTTTCTAATCTAATAAATTAATAGGAAAATGAGCAACGTCACGACTCCTAAATTTATTAGTATCGATACTTCAAAGAATGACTGCGTTCCAGATTTGTAAGATAAGTATTTTATGTTGGTGTGTGCAACGCCTGCTTCTAGTGCCTCCCTATGGACGTCTGTTTTATCTCCTCACGCAAGCAGCAAAAAAGCACTAAAGCGAGATGGCTGCATTAGTGGCTTTACTAAACTGATTTGACTTTACTTAAATGTGTGCATAATCGCATTAAATAGTTTAAATAAGTTGTTCAGATGAACAAAGCACATGGTTTTCTTGCATAATTAACATTGTTTGGTCAGACAGTTCATATATAATATTCACATTAATCTGGGATTAAACGTGGAGTTATGTTCTGTATGCCAAATATGAAAACGAGCGTATCTGCACAGCACCTATAACTGCACTTTGTATCTGCCGATTGCTGATCGAGATTTACATGCTTGGCTCACTGACCCTGTATACTCATTCATTTCGTTCATAAACGAGATGTATCAGTTCATTAAACTCATTCACGAATGAGAAGATCTCTCGATCTCGTTCAGTGAAGGGCGGATTCGTTCACTACATTCAACAAATCACATGCTCCGTCACATCTTGAGTAACTCTTTGACAGGATGAAACCTTTCACAGAGCTGTTCACGAGCTGCGCATGCGCTGCTATAGCGCTGCGCTCGCGCGAGCTGCTGTGGAGGGAGGAACTTTAGTGAACGAGAAATATAAGTCAGTGGGTTACGTGAACGAGAACGATTCATTCACCTAAAAGATTAGTTCACGGACGAATGATCACTAGTGCAATTTCATATAGCCTATTTTAAATATTTGGAATATATATTTTCAGATTTTATTAGGTTCTTTGATAAGGTTACAATACGAAGGTCTAAGTAGCAACATATCTTCCGTGATGTCCCTGATGCGCGGGTCGGGGTGGGTAAAGAAATTTTACTTTATTTGCGGGCTGGGGCGGGCCAAATCATTTCATAAAAGCGGGACCTGCGGGTTGGAAAAAAAACGGACCCGCGCATCACTAGGCTAAGTGATACTTTGGCCGCCGGTCCACAACTGTCAGAAAAAGATTACACTTATTAAAGCTCACTGGCTGAGTTTTCTCCTCTGAAAGAAAAGGTTGCACAACTGACAGAATAAGTAACAATATCTGAAATATTGCTGCTAAATTTTATTTGCTTTTTTTTTTTTTTACTTGAATGCCATTGCTTAAATTGATATTTATCTTTTAACATTTAATCTTCTGAGTTCAGAAACATTGTTTAATATAATCGCTGTTCATATTTCTATTCAAAGTTCAGAATCAAGATAAATTTATTACTATTGTTTTTTATGATAACTGAGACAATGCTGCTAAATTTATTCTTTCTTTACCTTGAATGTCATTGCTCTAAATTATTTTTAATATTTTGATATTTCATATTTTGTTCAAATGTTTAACATATATGCTGTTCATATGTTCATGTTATATGATTAGAATGTTGTCCCTGTTTTAAAATAAAGCATAGCAATGATATTTGAGAGTGTATTTTCCCCTTTCAGGAAAAAAAAGTATTGAAATTGCAATTCTTGACTAGGTATCGGTATCGAAGCGATAATTTTGGTATTGTGACAACATTGTAAAGGTATTCATGGCAACCCATCAAAAAAGTCTGGTTTGTTTTGAAGTCTATTTTTAGTAGAATGTACATAGCCTACTCCTACTACTAAAATGAAACAAATTATTTTGTAAGGAATAATCACACAACATTTCTTCCATGTTTTAATTTTAACAGTAAATCCCCTTTATTTGCCAAAAAAGTTAATTTTAAAACTTAATTTTCAGTAATTAAAAGAAATTAAATGTATATTTCATGCCTTGACTTGATAACAATAAAAATTAAACATACACACAGAATTTTTGAGGGGGAAAAAGGCTTCTTTAAGAAAAAAATTATTTGAGTTGTTTTATGCATTCAAATAATTAGACATGCTAAAACACAGAATTTGGTAACAATAAAAAATATGGTGTGAAAAAAACATTTCATAGACAAGTTAAACTTTTATTAAATTGATGTGGAAAGGTTTAAGTTTTATGATTTTAATAAATTACACTTGCTATTAGACTGTGGTAATTTCAACATTTACTATGGCACTGATAGTTGATTGCTGGAACAATTGGGGTAATGGCAAAAATCCATGTTGATCTAGTTTCCGTCCATTGCTGTAGTGGCTAAGAAAGGTCTGTTTTCATTACACTGTGTGAGAGCGGCCTCTAGTGGTTTTAGACCGAGCACTAATCTCCTGCTTTCTCTCCTGAAGCCAACAAGGAAGTGACTAAAACTGTAATTCCAAGATGGCGAAGGCTCACTCTGCACACTTTAACTGTGCGTTCACACCGCCGGCGTCGAGAGCCTCAAAGTGGCCGGAAGTCATTCATTTTCAATGTAAGCCTGATTTCAACTCTCCTCGACGCTCTCAACGACCAAGTCACGCCGTGCCGCTCCTCGCCGCTGCTCGACACGACCTGGCCGTTGAGAGCATCGAGGAGAGTTGAAATCAGGGCAACTTTATGGTAATGAGCTATGACAAGGTTGGGCAGCAACCAATCGGAACGTAGAATTCCACCACTTGAAAGGATTACAGAGAACGCAGCTCTGACCACATTAGTTCTAGTGATGGGAAGTTCGATTCTTTTCCGCAAACCGGTTCTTTCGGACGGTTCAATTCAATAAACCGGTTGAAAAAAACGGTTCAGCGTTTCTTTTACGCACTACATAATGGCGTCATGTCTATCAAACATTCAAATATATAAAGTCAGTAATCATAACTTTATTCAGTTAAAAACCTCATAATCATGAAAGGTTTACATTTGAGTTTTGCAACAACACCCAAATACAGTAACAGCAATAATGTGCATATGAGGATTTAAGTCTTGAAGATATAAAGTAAATTAGGTGTCATCAGCGGAGAAACCATGACCCACTTACTAAACATAATCCATTTTGCCAGATTTCCCTTCATCCAAGCCCTCAGATTACCCGCGCTCATAACATTAGCACAGAATCAGACTCAATCACCAAAAGAATCACTTCGGTTCAGACATGCTGTGAGTCAGTTGGCTTCATGCTGAATCGCGCATGCGCAGTATAATCAGCTCCTCGGTTTTAGAATCGGACGTGTCCGAAAGAAAAGGTTTTCGGTTCAGTGTACTGATTATCCGAAAAACCGATGCAACCGGTTCTTGCTCTACTCGTGTCCATGTTCTGTTTACTACAAACTCAATTTGTGAATGTGTCATCATTAACTATAAATACAGTACAGATATTTCATAAATCATCCCTTATTCCTATTAAACACAAGAGTCTTTAGAGTCTTAACTATTGTCCAACTTCCCTGAAAACCCATTTAGCCTATACATTATATACAATATACAGATTGGAAACATTCATCTAAAATATATATATATATATATATATATATATATATATATATATATATATTTATTTATATATATATATATATATATAGTTATTTTATCACAACTTCAGATGTTTAACAAAATACTTCAAATCGGACGCGTCCGACAGAAATGATTCTCGGTTGAGTGTACTGGTGATCCAAAAACCGAAGCAACCGGTTCATGACTCGAGAACGAGAATCAGCTCATCGGTTCTCAATACGGACGCGTCCGACAGAAACGACTCTGTTGAGTGTACTGGTGATCCGAAAACCGAAGCAACCGGTTCTTGACTCGAGAACGAGAACAGCTCATCGGTTTTCAATTCGGACGTGTCCGACAGAAACGACTCTCAGTTGAGTGTACTGGTGATCCGAAAACCGAAGCAACCGGTTCTTGACTCGAGAACGAGAACTGCTCCAGCAGTGGGCGTGTTCGTTCATTATTTGGCTCGGCTCGGCGTTCATCTTCAGTTTGGTCTTCCCAGCAGTTCAGTCAGTGTACTGTTTGAGTAAATGAATTACTCTGGGATATTGGTTTATTCGGACTCAGAGGGAGTGTCAGTCACGTTAAAAAAGTTAACAGTTTAAGTAATTTGTGGATTAATGCTTATTGGAGACGTGAACCATTCCAAACGATTCAGTTCGATTTGGTGAACTGGTTCATCCGGTTCACTAAGAAGAACCGGTTAAATTGAGCGATTTGTTCACGAATCAGCCATCACTAATTAGTTCCCAAGCACAATGGGGGACAGGTTGATTATTGCTGTTCCGGGTTTGCAATAATCTATGATGTGTCCCTGTTTGCATACAGGGACATAAAAAAAAAAATAATAATTAAAAGTGATACGTGGACCAAGGTGTCTGAGATTGTTCATTTTACTGGTGAGTTGCTGATGTGCAGTAACGTTATAGGAATAATAATCTAATGATATAATAAATAATAGTACTGTAGTCCCAGTTTACTTTTAAACAAATTTCCCTGATTATACTTACATTAAGTAATGTTTATACTGGATTATATTTACTTAAGTAGCATTTTCAATGCAAGACTTTTACTTGCATCAGAGTATTTTTACAGTGCTTTATACATTATTAGGTAAAGGATTTTAATACTTCGTCCACAACAGTATTTAATGAGGTTAACTTATAACATTACCCTCCTTTTGGTTAGTCTACATGAGATCAACAAGCTTGTTTGCTTTGCGGCCGCTTTAAATACAAAATAAGCATTTGATCTACGTCAGAGCGTCTGAGCGCTTACAAATCTTTCTGCAGCATTGTGAGCAGAGTGGCAACAGCCGGTGGTGTGAATGCACAGTAAGCTTCAAAAACGCACTTCAGGAGTCTACTGGTGACGTCACGGACACTACGTCCATTTGTTAATTTTTTTTACAGTACATGGTTTAGACATGTGATGATGCACGCTGAAAAGAGCAAGAAACTTCAGACCCAGATTTAACCCTCTGGAGTCTAAGGGTATTTTTGGGGCCTGGAGAAGTTTTGTCATGCCCTGATATTTGTGCTTTTTTCAGTTTCTTATAAATATCTAAATGGGTAAAGTCTAATATAACTGTAATCAGCACAAACTTGGCTATGATAATATGTGAAATGCATTTATAAGTGCACAAAGGTTTTTTGTTATTATGTCTGTATCAAAAAAAAAAACTAGACCCTTTACAGATTCGATTGATGTATTGCTCTTATCTGTACGATTAAAACTGAGAGTGTAATTTAAGTTCTTTTCGGGGTTATCAGGAGAAAGTGACTCAAAACACATATATGCGTTAATCGACTCGAAAGGGTTAAATGTAGCTGACAGAAACCCTGCCCTGCCACAAAGGGCCATTCACAGTTTTTAAATTACATTATATTCACACGAATCTTTGTTAATGTACATAATTAATTGTATATGGTGCATTTTCATCAAAATGTTTTGTCTTTCTACTGTCTGTATGCTTAATTTATGAAGCTATAATATAGATCGCTCTTTCCGTTTGCTCCGTTTTTTTTGAAGACTGAACTTATCTATTTCTCATTGTTTATTGCGTGTCTAGAAAAATATATATAAAAAGAAATTTAGGAAAAAAATATGATTCCCACTATGGATGATAAGTTCACTCCGCCGCCTTGTTATTTTGTCTTTACTTTATTTGTAACACCAAGAAAGGGTTAATCTCTCATGCATGAGAAGAGCATGTTGCCGTGTACCAGACATTAAATGTGTGGGACACCAACTCCTCATTTTCTATCTCTTTCATTTCATGGATTTAACGAGTTATCAGAGTCAAAGCGTTACAACTTCTTCAGCGACTATCCTCTTTCACGAAATGCAGTGCTGAAGTGAAATAGCCGGGCAGTTTGATAGCCGAATTATAAAAGGCTGCCTAATATATACATCTAATATATATCTATCTATCTATCTATATATATCTATATATATATATATATATATATATATATATATATATATATATATATAGATAGATATATATATATTAGGGCTGTCAAAAATAGCGCGTTAACAACGTTAATTAGTTGTTTGTCGTTAATTACGTCAAATTTTTTAACGCATTTCACGCATGCACAGTGTGACAAATTATGCAGGTCAGGAAAGTAGTGATGGGAAGTTCGGATCATTTTACCGACTCGGACTTTTGAGTCTCGTTCAGCAAAATGAACGAATCTTTTTTCGAGTCATTTCGTTCATATCGTTCATTTTAGCAAAATGTTATTAAAATATTAAGTGCTACCTCCCCAACACATCTAGTACTTACGCAAACGTTGATCACACTACAAACAATACAAAACTAAAATGCTATGAGATAAAGAAAAAATACTCATTCTTTACCTGGGTCTTCAGTCTGTGATTAGCTCATCTCACCTCTTATCTGACAAGAAGTCTTCGGGTTTAAGTCATTCCTTGACGTTAGCAAAACTAACGCGGTCTTGAGCCGGAAAGAGAATTGATTAGTTCATCTCATGAGTCTTTCGGGTCGAGTTTGACTCGTTCCTTAATCACGTGACAGCCCCATACGCAAAACTAACGCGGTCTTGAGCCGGAAAGAGAATTGATTAGTTCATCTCATGAGTCTTTCGGGTCGAGTTTGACTCGTTCCTTAATCACGTGACAGCCCCATACGCGAAACCAACGCGGTCTCGAGCCGGAAAGAGAATTGATTAGTTCATCTCATGAGTCTTTCGGGTCTCGGGTCGAGTTTGACTCGTTCCTTAATCACGTGACAGCCCCATACGCAAAACTAACGCAGTCTCGAGCCGGAAAGAGAATTGATTAGTTCATCGCATGAGTCTTTCGGGTCAAGTTTGACTCATTCCTTAATCACGTGACAGCCCCATACGCAAAACTAAAGCAGTCTTGAGCAGGAAAGAGAATTGATTAGTTCATCTCATGAGTCTTTCGGGTCGAGTTTGAGTCGTTCCTTAATAACGTGACAGCCCCATGCGCTATTTCTGACATTTCTGTCACTGTGTTTTTGTTACTGTTTGTTGAGGATCTGTGGTTTGTTATTATTTTATAAATAAATAAAACCCTGTTATAAATACAATTTTGATTAATTTGTCTTCTTGACTGTCTATCGGTAAATAAACACTAGGCTATATAATAATATAATAATCCAAGCTTACAATAAAAAGTATTTATAGACTAGTTTGTTCATTTTTACTCCAATTTTGAGTTTGCTGGTATAATAATTGCTTTTCCTAGGCAGACTTGACATATTGGTGTAATATATGTATAAGAAGATTGCTCAAAAAAGGACATAATGACATACATTAAAAGCAAATAACATTTTGAATTTGAATTATTAATGTTAAAGACAAATGTTAAAGACATTAAGGTTATGATAACTTCAGCTTTAACAGTTTTAAACTAGCTCAGAGTGAGGAGTTTCAGATCCTGGTGCACTGCCAGTGCAGGGGCCATGTTTTGGGAAGACTTTGACGAGAGGGTAGCAAGCTTGAGGCCTTCTGCTACCTCTTCTAAGACCTCAGATGCTATGATGGCCAACCTTGCAGAGCCACTCTTACCCCGCACATCAGACCCTCTGGCCTGGTGGAGGAGATGTTCACCAGTATACACAAGCCTTTCTGAAGTCACAAAGACAAAACTTTGCATTGTGGCCACATCCGTGCCATCTGAATTTTTTTTTCTAAAACTGGGCAGATTATCTCAGATAGAAGAACTCACAGACTCAGCCCATCCAAGCTTGTTTTTTTTTTTAATAATGTAAACATGCCTTAAAGCAAGTCCTAAAAATATAGCCACAAATATAGATTTAAATTAACTTCAAATATAGTTTAAATTAACTTAAAATATAGTTAATTATTTTAAAGCTTATTTATTTTTATTTATTTAGAAAAAGACTAGCTTGTTGTGCAATATTTTTGTTGTTGTGATTTTAAAAGGTAATTTGTTATTGTTATAAGGCTCCGTAGCTTTAGTATCTCTTAATTTTCATTTATTTTTTATTCAAATGGTTTAAAATTATTTTGGGAATAACTTGTTGTGTAATATTTAGTTTTTCTTTTTTTATATTGTACTTTTAAAGTTCATTTGTTAAGGTTATTAGACCCTGTGGCTTTATTATCTTTTAAATTTAATTTAATTTTTAATTATTTACATTTTTATTATTTTAATTTATTTTGGAATAGTTGTCCTTTTTGTTACAAAGCTTTTCTGTAATAAACAATAAACAACTATTCAAAAGTATGTACAGTGTTTTTAATGTTTATAAAGTGTCATATGTTACAAAAGTATGGTTTAAACAGACAATCTGATTTAATAACTGCACAACTAAACAAAAACAAACAAACAGACAGAAAAAAGATCAACATTTTAAGCATAACCAACTCTTTATTTCCACATTCAGTGTTATGGAAAAGTACCACCATGACAGAAATTAAAAACAACAATTTGAAACCAGAAATGCATCACTTTACTGTAAGAGTAAATAATACTAATAATAAATAAGTACTACGCACCCATTTTGTAAGGAAAGTTGTAAATGAACTAATTAATCTAGCCAATGTTGTCACATCACAGTACAAAAGAACGTAAAACCCGAAGAACCGAAAGATGAACTATTCAATTCTCTGCATTCTTTTACTGTCAGTGTCTATGGTTTTAGCGTATGGGTCTGTCACGTGATTAAGAACGACTCAACCCGAAGACTCATGAGATGAACTAATCAATTCTCTTTCCGGCTCATATTGCATTGGGTTAAACGTATTGGGCTGTCACGGGATTGAGGAACGAGTCAAAAACCCGATAGACCCGAACTATGAACTAATCAATTCTCTTTCCGGCTCATGCTGCATTGGGTTTAACGTATTGGGCTGTCACGTGATCAAGGAACGAGTCAAAAACCCGATAGACCCGAACTATGAACTAATCAATTCTCTTTCCGCCTCAAGACTGCATTGACTGACAGGTGAATTACTACTACTAGAACAGAACCCATAGAATAATGCGCATGCGCGACTGAACGAATCACTCCCCGAGACGACTCGTTCTTCCCGAGTCACATTAAAGATTCGTTCAAAATGAACGAATCGTTCAAGAACGACACATCACTACAGGAAAGTCTCGTCGATCTCTGAATTCTCAAGATAGTAAAAAACAGCGGCGAGCGCCGCAACGAAAACACAGAAGAAGCTTAAGGTTTTACCCCAGTTACTCTCAAATACATTCATGCCAAGCTCGATAAACAGAGACGACTTTGGTAGTTGATACGCTGGAGCTTCTTCTTCCTGTTATAGCAGTGATCCTCAAATCTGGCTCGCGAGATCCAGTTTCTTGCAGAGTTTAGCTCAGACTCCAATTAAACACACCTGCCTGTGATTTACTAATGATCCTAAAGACACTGATTAGCAAACTCATGCGTGTTTGATTAGAGTTAGAGCTAAACTTCGCAGGAAAGTGGATCTCGCGAGCCAGATTTGAGGCTCACTGTGTTATAGCGTCCTGTGTTTCACACTGTGCATGCGCAGAACTCCTACATGCAATGCAGCGAAAATTACAGCTGTTTGGAAAAGCATATGCATTTTTACTTGGTTTTACTGGCACTTGAAGCCTTGTGGCGTGAAGTATTGTGGCAGAGATTGTGGTATATGTGGCTATATTTAACCACTGGTTCACCTAAAACTCTTACACTATCTGTAGTTAAAGGGCATGGTTTGATATAGTGCTCAGGGAAATTTGATCTAAGTAAATGTTATTTTGAAATTCAGAAAAAAAGAACCACATGATGAAACAATACATGAAAATTATGTATCTGTGTCCTGTTATTTATCTTTTGGTATGCATTTCAGAAAAAAAAAATGGTTAGGATTCAGGTGTAGTTGCAAATAGTGATTAATCATGATTAATCCACTGAAAATTCTGATTAATTTGATTAAAATTTTTTATCATTTGACAGCCCTAATATATATATATATATATATATATATATATATATATATATATATATATATATATATATAATAGTTATTATTATTATTTAATACATTAATAGGAGAATGAGCCTAATATCGTCTTGACTATCGACAGAGACATCTGCTTATGTCGATACATGATTCTATCGTCTATCGGCACAAACCAAATTACCCACATTTTTCAAAATATCTTCTTTTGTGTTGAGCAGAAGAAATAAATTAATACAGGTTTGGGACAATGTGACTGAGTAAATAATGACAGAATAATGACTTTGCTTTAAACTGCTTTAAGGTCCCTAAGGCAGTTAAAGGTCCCTAATGCCCCAAAACCTTGAAAAAATAAAAGAAAATAACAATCATTGGGAAAATATTAGGTACCATCATCGTACTTTCTGTGCTTGGGCACCAATAATTTATGCACAAGATCACTTGCCTCTGTACTCCTTCTGCTTGCTCCTTGGTAAATCCTTTTGTTAAGTCTGCAGCTGCTGAGTCCTGTTTCTGTGTCTCATGTCGGGTTTGGGATCTGGGGTCAGTTTCATTTGATGCCTTCCTACAAAATGCAGTGCTGTTCCCGGTCGAAGTACCATTCCTCAGCAAGGCTTCCAACAATACTGTCAATGAAAAACACAATTAACTAAATACACTTATAGTAGATATGAATCCACATTTTTTCACTTCTTAGTATTTAAATAAATTCATGTTTCCATACATTTTCATTTTCAAATATTCGCACGGGATTAGTATCATTTGTAATAATTGAGGAGGTTGTCTTTGATCTTAATTCCAATTGAATTGGCCATGTCTGTCATTTGTAAAGTAAAAATTCCCCTGAAAATGACCTACCATATTTCACAGAATAATGACAGACACTAATCAATTATTGAACATCTTCTCCTTTAATGTAAATCGGGTGGTAAATCCACAAAAGAGAACCAAAATATTGTCTAAATTGACAAAGGAAAAGGCTCATGTAGCCCTGCTACAGGAGACAAACTTATTGGACGAGGAGCACAAAAAATGAAAGAGATGCCCATATAAGCATGTATTCTCCGCATTTTACCAGTTAGGATATCGAAGGGGGGTGGCAATCCTAATTTCCCACTAAACCCGCTATGAGCACCTATCTGAAAAGATAGATAAAGAAGGTCGATACTTATTGGTCAAGGGGATAATTGATGGCTTACTGGTCACTATTATTAACATATGCACTACCTGGGAGCTACTGGGTATTTTAAAAACAATTAATTGAAATGATGACATCAGAACCACTCTCCTGTACTTTTATCCATCTACACTAACAATAAACCTAAATCAACAATCTGGAGACTAGAGCTATGCGATATATCGAATATTAGCGAAAGAATCTGAATAATTTTGACGACGATGTAAAATTTGAATATATCGGGAATATCGAATATTTCAAATTCAAGCATACTTTCCCAAAAGAACGCGCCGAATGTCCAAAAAAGGAACCTGTAACTCCGCTACGCCCCTCTACTACGAGAGCTTAATGATAGCGGTTGCCAGATAACAAGAGTTTAAATCACCGAATCAGAGCTCCACTGTTACAAGGATACATTTTCTGCCCGGTGTTTGCTTATTTTAAGCAATCTGGCAACCATGTGCACGTGCTCACTCCTCATTGCGGAAGAGCCGCAGACGATAATCTGAAAACACTAACAAGCTGGAATCGAGCGATCTAATGAAAGCGTCGTTGAGCCGGTCTGTGTTCTGTCGTGAGATCTCAACTGTATTGTTTGCATTTGTGATCACAAAATAAATGCACTTACTCGACCGCTGATGTTTGAATAGAGAAACATATGGCCAATTGGAATTACTATTGGGGAATTTCACTGATATGTTTACCAGTTTCCATAATATAGACAGAGAGAATGCAAAAGTCTTTGGTATTCATTTATATATATTTATATATAAGAAATAGCTATGTGCTTCAGCAACTAGCTCCCCATCTAAGAGGGTTTTTAATGTCAGTAGGAACAGTTTCATGCCACAGAGCTTCTCTTAAAAACGCAGACAGTTGACAGACTTGTGTTCTTAGCTTAAAAACTTGTTAAATTTTTTTTAATAAAATACTTATCCCAGTTGCATAGTGTAAATTGTGAATTGCATCCACTAAAAAGTTGACAAAATGCACTTTCTGTACTTAATTTGCACTGCTTCCGTTACATATAGGCCTACATGTATTTATTTAATAAAAAGCAGTAAGTGATCTCTTGGTCTAAATTTTTTTAACTGCTTAAATAAGCTGTTTAATCTAAATTGTTTTTTTGTGTTTTTTTTTTTTTTATGGGCAAAAGAAAATCATGTTTTTTTATTAATTAAATGCAAATGCAAACATATCGAGATATATATCGAATATCGTAAACATTTTGACAATATCGAGATATATATTTTTTTTTAATATATCGCCCAGCCCTACTGGAGACTCAATTTAAGTATATTAAATGATCCTCAAATTAAAGAATAACTAAGAACTAAAATGTATTTGTATTTTAAGGACAATGACAATGGAGAATTTACTCCATCCATTATGTGGGATGCTTATAAAGCAGTATTAAGGAGGAAAGTAATCGCCTACACCACCTTGTTAAAAAAAAACAACAACAAAAAACAAAGAAAAGAGAAACTTGAAAAGTTACAGATCAATCTTAAGTTACAAAGGCAGCATAAAACTCATTAGACAATATAATTTACAATTTATACTGAAGAAACTCAGAAAATGCTGTTATATATAAAGCAAGGATATTATGAGATGGGGTAGATCTTACAAAATGGCTGGCATTTAAATTAAGAAAACAAAAATCTGACAAAGCAGTTTATAAGATTAAACATCCAAAAACATAGGACATAGGAAAAATACAAGAGAGCTTTGAAATTTATTATACAGACCTATACTCACAGCCAAAGTTGGATAATGGCAATCTGATGGAAAAATTCTTAGACTCACTGAACCTACCAAAAGTGACTGAACAAGAAAACAGCAATCTATTAAAGGAAAAAAAAATAATAAAAAAATTAACGCAGCAATAAGTAGACTAAAAGCTCATAAGAGCCCAGAGAACAACTAACTCCAAGGCTACATGCAGTCTGTAACTGGGTCCTCTCAAAGGGGGAGATATTTAATATAAATTAAATATACAAAAAAACTCAGGTTCTGACCTTTAACTTTGAACCTCCTAGAGAACTACAAAACAGATAATATAGCTGCAAGCAGCGATGGCGGGCTCAAGCCATCAGTGCAACGCCACACCGGTGGCATCAGGTAAACTGTGCCCAGCGGGCACATGCATTCACAATAGCCCTCTGGCAGTCAGGTTTTAAGGGATACGGCAGTTAAAGGGTAAATCCTAATAATCTAGACTTTGAAATCACATTCACAGAATAATATATATAACTTTAGTAACACATTTTAGAGTTAAACCTCTTTTTTTTTTTGGCTCATTTTATCAGTATAGAAAAAAATGCCTAATAATTCTTCACACATGAATATAAGGAGTTTTGTTTTTCTCTTCCAGCCTTCATGGTCAACTACATATATATCACACTGGTTGCCTTCTCTAGTGCAGCTCAACCAATTCTCAACCCATTCGTCCATATTTGTGATATCACAAATCCTGGACAATATTTGTTGTAGTCAAACAATTTGTTCATTATAGTTTTTAAAAAGTGTTTTTTTGTTAAATAAAATATCTCCTTTTGGTAATGTTTTCTCTTGGTTCATGTTTCTTAGTTCATTTCTCTTGGTTCAAGTCAAATTAATTTTGATAAATAAGTCGCACCTGCCTATAAGTCGCAGGACCTGCCAAACTATGAAAAAAAGTTATAGGACTTATAGTCCGGAAAATATTTATATATGTATATATATATATATATATATATATATATTTATATATATATATATATATATATATATATGTGTATATATATATATATATATATATATATATATAGGAGTAAGCAAGTTATAAGAAATATAAGCTATATCCTAATGTTTTTATGTGAATTTTTTTTCTTCATATATTATTTTCAGACATGAGAAGACCTACTGGCATAAGCATTTAACGAAGACATACAAGTGTGCACTTTGGCAGAATTAAATTCAAATAGTCATCAACAGCCATTGGGTAAATTGCCTTAAGGTAAAATTGTGCATCAGAATGGACAAATTAGTTTTTTAAGGGAGAAAAAAAAGAAATTCAAAAAATGCCAGCGAATGAACATGTACAAACTGTGAATAGTTGCAGTATCAGTATTGAAGGAGTGCTGGATTTTCGTTTTTTTTGCCCCGCAACTCACTTGAAGTTGTTCAGGCAAATAGAAACACCATACACTACGTATCAATCCTTAATTGAAGAAATGTGGCAAAACATCTCTGGAGAGACCCTCATATTATTAAATTCAAAAGTGCTTTCCATATTTGGATCAAAATAGGCTACATTTGTGAACGCAAATTTTCAGGTCATGCAAGCCTGCATCTTAAAGCCCCTGTCAAACCGCTAGAAAGGCATGACGTAAAAATCGTCATTGGAGAGTGTGTGCCGAGGCTCTGAGCAAATGACCACCCGGACAGGTGCGCGTGGTCAGTGGGCTTCAAAAGCAAAATTGCACATGTGCAGGCAGAGTGAAGAAGCTCATTGCTACTCGAAACTGTGCAATCCGTCAATAAAAGAATATAAAGACAGTCAGATGTGCAATAATTATGGGCAATTGCAGAGCGGATCGTCAGCGTGCGCTTTCGGAAGTATAAATTGAAGAAGTCTGCGTCCACGCTGGCCGTGTACGCATCCGGATTGCTCATGCGGAAAGTGTAACACAGGCGTTACAATCGCAACTTCTTTGTGTTACTCCTTTCAAGCTGACTCTCACAAAATTGGTCAGCTCCCGACAGCATCAGGTGTTTTATTTATGGGGAGTAGAATTGTTTATTTCAATGAATGTAATAGATTATATATCATAATAGTTAGGCTATAATATTATAAATCAGGTTGGTTTGTATTGCTGACTAGTATTGCACGGTGGACCGATACTTCAAGAGTATCGCGATTCTCAGAAATTAAAAATGTCACGATTCCTAAATTTATTAGTATCGATACTTCAAATAATGACGCGTTCCAGATTAGTAAGAGACGTATTTCATGTTGGTGTGTGCAACGCACGCTTCCAGTGCCTCCCTATGGACGTCTGTGTTTTTTCTCCTTATACACGCATTCTTATACATTCAACAAATCACATGCTCGGTTAAATCTTGAGTAACTTTGACAGGATGAAACAGTTCACAGAGCTGTTCACGAGCTGTGCATGCGCTGCTAATAGCGCCGAGCTCGCGCGCTGCTGGTGAGGGAGGAACTTCAGTGAACAAGAAATATGAGTCTAGTAGCAACGTATCTTCCGTGATGTCCCCGATGCACGGGTCGGGGTCGGTAATTTTTTTTTACTTTATTTGCAGGCTGGGGCGGGCCAAATAATTTCATAAAAGCGGGACCTGCGGGTTGAAAAAAAAAAAAAAAACACAACCCGTGCATCACTAGGCTTTATGTGCGAGCACAAGTGATACTGTGGCCGCCGGTCCACGACTGGTAGAAAAAGATGACGCTCACTAAAGATTACACTTATTAAAGCTCACTGGCTGAGTTTTCTCCTCTGAAAGAAAAGGTTGCACAACTGACAGAATAAGTTACAATATCTGAGATATCGCTGCTAAATTTTATTTTATTATTTTTTTTAATGGAATGCCATTGCATAAATTGATATTATTTATCTTTTGACATTTAATCTTCTGAGTTCAGAAACATTGTTTAATATAATCGCTGTTCATATTTTTATATAAGTTCATAAATTCAGAATAAGATAAATGTATTTCTCTCGTTTCTTATGATAGCTGAGATAATGTTGCTAAATTTATTCTTTACCTTGAATGTCATTGATCTATTTTTATTTTTTTTTATTTTGATATTTTATATTTTGTTCAAATGTTTAATATATCTGCTGTTCATATGTTCATTTATTAGTGTGTTATATGATTAGAATGTTGTCCCGGTTTTAAAATAAAGCACATCAATGATATTTGAGTGTATTTTCCCTTTTCAGGAAAATTATCAAAAAAGTATCGAAATCGCAATTCTTGACTAGGTATCGGTATCGAAACAATAATTTTGGTATCGTGACAACACTATTGCTGACGTAATATGTAAATTATATGCGACTTGCACTTGCTGTCCCATTTTATACAGAAATTGTTCATTTTAAAAAATCTAATTATATTGTTAGTTCTAATTATATTGTTAACACAAGTTCATTTAGAACTTTTTTTTACTTATAAACTCCTTGAGAATTTAAAGTTAGTTTAATAGTATTTAAATTCAAGTTTAAAAAAAGGTTTTAATTGCTTAAATTATTTTTATTAATTAATATATTATCATGTTTATTCTTGTAAAAAATATGTGTTTATTCTTTAGTTTCTCTCTCTCTCTCTCTCTAACAGCATTAGCTCAATGAAATACTTCTTCCTTCCGTTAGAATGAATGTTTTCCTGCCTTGCTAAATGTTGGTCTCATAATCAATAAGTTGTATTCGCCTCAATCTGATTCAGTAAAGTCAAACAGCATACATTGAAGCTGCATCACTTTGTTTGGCATGTGATATAGGGAAAAAAAGTTTACACAAAATAGCTTAAGCCACTTTGAAACTCCTGTTATTTTATTTTAATTATTATTATTATTTTATATGCTATGTTATGAACATAACATTTCAAACATACTGAAATACTTTATTCACAGAGTGAAGGCGGAGCGTGTTTCTGGTATCAATGCGCGTGAAGCGGAAGTTGTTGCTGCTCACAGACTCTGCTGCGAGTGAGAGAGACGTATCACCCGACGAAATGAAGACGACCGCGCGAACTCAAGCATGGCACATCTGCCAAAAATCAACCTGCAGCAATGCTCGTTGATCGACTCGCCAAGCTTTACTCTTAAAGCTGAGTGGATGGTTAGATGCATAATGGGCTAGTCTTTCCAGCATTAAGGTAATAACAGTACTGTTTTTTTTAAATCATCTTGTTGCATATGGAAGTAAAATAATGACTTATGTCTTTGAAACAAAAAAGCATGCTGAATAGTACTATCTGAAAAAATAATGCATTGAATTAACAGTACTTGCATTTTAATGCCTTGTATTTCCAGGGCTTGCATATTTAGGTCCTGAAATTTAATATAGTTGTTCGTTTAAGCTGTGAATAATTCAATTAAAAATATTTCACAAACTTTTTCATAATTGAAAAATCAATAATTCATATTCACGTTCCAAAATATTTCACACACTTTTTCATAATTGAAAAATCGGTCCCACTTTATATTAGGTGGCCTTAACTACTATGTACTTACATAAAAATAAGTACAATGTACTTATTGTGTTCATATTGTATTGTAAAACACTTTTGCTGCTATTGAGGTGGGATAGGGGTAAGGTTAGGGAGAGGGTTGGAGGTATGGGTAAGTTTAAGGGTGGGTTAAGGTGTAAAGTATGGGTCAACAGTGTAATTATAAATGTAATTACAGAAATTAAATACAGATGTAATTACATGTAGTTTTTTTTAAAAATATAAGTACAATGTAAAAACATGTATGTACACAAGTACATTGTACTAAATTATTAATTAAAATGTAAGTACATAGTAGTTAAGGCCACTTAATATAAAGTGGGTCTGAAAAATCAATAATTCATATTCACGTTCCAGAATTCACTTCCAAAATATTAAATCAGTTAAAAATAAGATGTATAATATTCGACAGACACATTTTGGCCCATTTTATTTCACTTTCCAAATTCGCTTCCACAAATTCAGTGGTAAAAATTCGGCAGATAATTCGCCCTTTCACACCCGGGAGCTGCTGGAATAGCAGTAAAGCACAGAGGCATGATCTTCATCTGCTGTCAGTCGCTCACCAGCAGGTGGTGGAAGCGGCTGTTAAATAAGGCCAAAGCAACAGGTGATCTGCAGAAATTAAGCAAACGCTAAGAAGTAGTTTGATTATCGTGGCATGTGGAAAAGCTGATTGTGCATATGTTTATTTTAAAATCTTTGCGGTTACCAAGTAAGCAGCATTCAAAGGAGATTATAATGGTGTTTTACCCAACCCTGAATTACAGAACTAACATTAAATCTAAGGAAGACATATTGCTTTCGGTTGTTTAGTTTCCGCAACTTTGTGTCATGGCTTGTGCCTCTGCTGTAATACTGGGGATCCCCTCATGTCACACTCCAGGATTCCCCAATGACGAGTAATGCTCCTAAATCAATTAATACTTTGATATAAGACCTCAGATCTCAGAATACATTTTATTGATGATTATGCAAACTATATACAGGCAAGCAAATGGGGTCAAAAAGAATCCAATGCACTGCATTTTCTTTATAATTGATTTCCATTACCACTGATCTATAAAGTCGACAGTCCCACAAAGATATCAATACCATGATTAATTTGAACAATATGCAACCAATTTATATTAACATAAAAAAATGAGTTAAAAACAATCTAGGTATATTAATTCTGAAAATTTAAACTGAAGAAATTATTGACGTGCTACCACACAGCACTGCCTTATTACAGCACAGCGACGCACAAACCATGACACAAAGTTACGGAAACTAAACAACCAAAAGCAATATATGTCTTCCTTAGATGTAATGTTAGTTCTGTACTTCAGTATTGAGTAAAACACCATTATATTCTCCTTTGAATGCTGCTTACTTGGTAACAGCAAAGATGTTGAAGCGTACGCACAATCAGCTTTTCCACATGGCCAGATAATCAAAATTTCTGCTTAACGCTTGCTTAAAGGTCATGTTGCAGGCTAACCACCACTTTCGATTAATGGGTACATAAATCACTAAAGATATGTATATCATTTTTAAAATGTCTCAAAAATGGTCTTAAAGACCAGTTTTTTAAGTTTTTGGTATTAACGTTTTTTTTACGCAACTCGGTGATGACATCACATTGGGGAGAAGTGGAGGAAAAGTAGCCTCAGCCTAGTATGATGCCTCATTCCAGGCAACCTGTAACCCGTGTTTTTCCAACCTTAAACCCGTGAAAGTGCACTCGAACGTCAGTCAAACCCGTGACTTCCCACCAGTGAACTCGTACTAGATCGATACTCTGAGTTCCGAGGTCACACAGCACGCTAAACAATGATGGTACTGCCTAAGGACACAGTGTTTATGCGTACACGTTGAAAAAATGATTTTAGGTCAATGTAACGTTGCAATAAGTTAAATAATCTAGCTACAATTCCTTGCGCTCAGAAAGTTTGGCGTAACTTACCTAGAACGGTACAAAGTCGTTAGTCATGGTATGAAAGAGTGATTACGAGCTTAAAAACCTACCTGGAACGCAGCATCAGAACTAACTTATAGCGACTGACTGGGATGAGGAAGAGGTGGCAAGAGCCAACATGTATGATGGCCAGCAGCCGTGTAATTTTGAACCAGCCAGACGTGAGAGGGCAAATGAGGAATTGCCAAGAACTGATGTCCGTCAAAGCTTATTAAATGCATGGTCCGAGGAGAATGAGTGGAGAGTTGGTGAAGTGTCCTGGTGAGTTGCTATCATTTAGCATCGCAGCAATGAGCACTGGAGCTAGTCTACGAGCAGCAGTGTATAACAATAACAACACATATATTTTTTACCATTTAATTTATATTTTATTTTATTTGTCATTGAATAGCACAGAGTGAAAAATCAACATTTTCTTTATATCTAGTGGCAGTGATCATGACGTTAGTTCAGATAAGTACCGGTAACCTTTGTCATAGTGTCGTAGAACTGGTAAACTTTGTCTTTGTCTTCTAGAAATAGAAGGCATCATGGGCATTTCTAAGCGTTTATCTCATCCTCTGGTGAAAATGTTGTTGCAAACGTAGCCGTGTCTGTCGCTGTGTTTGGCAGGTGCTTGTGTGGGCGGTGCCATCCCATGGAAACTGCGTTGGAAAGCTTGTGCTGTAGGGAAGTGAGTGCGTTTTGGTCGCTGTTGCTCAATATCTATCTGTCTGTCTGTCTGTTTATCTATCTATATTTATGTATTTATCTATATATCTATAATCTGACCTATCTGAATACTCTCGTCTACTACTCGTCTCTCTAGTCACTCTCAATGCTCTCAAGGCGGCTTTGGTAAATTCTCTCCCCAACGTGACGTGATGCAATGCATTGTGGGGGAAAGGAGACCGCTTTAAGATAGTACCTACTTTTTCGTATTATATTCCGTTTTGTGATACCCAACAACATAAAATACAATGGATAACAGTTTAAATGTTTATTACCAACAAGCAAATTGCACAAATTCGTTAAAAAATAAACCCTGCAAGACGGCCTTTAATTTTCTGCAGATCAGCTTTTGTAACTGTATTACTTAATCCACCTGTTGCTTTGGCCTTATTTAACAGCCGCTTCCACCACCTGCTGGTGAGCGACTGACAGCAGATGAAGATCATGCCTCTGTGCTCTACTGCTATTCCTGCAGCTCCCGGATGTGAAAGGGCGAATTATCTGCTGAATTTTAACCACTGAATTTGTAGAAGCGAATTTGGAAAGTGAAATTATATGGACCGAAATTTGCCTGTCGAATATTATACATCGTATTTTTTAACCGATTTAATATTTTGGAAGTGAATTCTGGAACGTGAATATGAATTATTGATTTTTTAATTATGAAAAGGTGCATGAAATATTTTGAATTGAAATATTCACAGCTTAAATGAACAATTATATAAAATTTCAGGACCTAACAATGCAAGCCCTGGAAATTCAAAGCATTAAAATGCAATTACTGTTAATGCAATGCATGTTTTTTCAGTTAGTGCTATTCGGCATGCTTTCTTTGTTTCAAAGACATAAGTCATTGTTTTACTTCCATAGTTGCCGTTATAAATTTGACTGCTAAATGAATGATAAAGAACTATATTAAAACTTGTTTTGTAAAATTTCTTCGTCATTTGAACATTGATTTAAAAATCGGTTTAAATCATAAATCAGATTTTTTTTTCTAAAATAAAAAAACTGGGATTTTTTTTTAGGCCATATGATATTTCCCTACTTTGAAATCAAGTAAAGAAGGTTCCCTTTAAAATCACTTAAGTTGTCAATTACTTAAGCTTTTTTTTACATCGTGTGAATGTTGTTGATTATAATGAGAGAATTTGAGTTTAATCGTGAGGACGTTTTATGAATTCTTTAGAATTTCAAAGATTTAAATCGTGCTGGTTTAATTTTATTCGTTTATTGTTTTAGGCAAATTAGGCCTAAATAATGGGAACGAAATTATACAGTGCTTCACATTTAAACATGCAACAATTTCTTAATCAGTTTACAGACAAATGTATTTTTCCCAATAAGTTATGTCAAAATAAAGGACAGGTAACGAATAACAAAAATGCATGTTGTTTTATTAAAGGAAAAAATATAATTTATATTTAAAATATAAATTAAAATATAGGCATAATATATTAAAATATTGACATTTTGCATATTAATCCATGTAGCCTACCCCCTAAAATAGGCTACCACTTTTAATGCTCCGATGCAAAGTAAACCACAATTTCTTTTGAATAATATAACTCATAATATAATATAAATAATACTGCACACCTTTTAAATGTGTCAAATCTAAAAAATGGTGTAATACCATATAGCTTAGAAAATATAAGCACAGACTCAGGCACAGGCTTGACATTTATCCTGCTTGAATTCGTTCTTAGAAATGCACATAACTTCATAAATACCAAACTTTCATCTGTGAATATTAAATAATAAATATTCAGCGGTCAAAAAGCTACAAACGCCGCAGCGGCGGTACCCGTGGTGGTAAAAGAGGCGTTTTTGATGTCTACTTAGTGTATATATTAGGGGTGTAACGGTACGTGTATTCATACCGGACCGTCTCGGTACAGGGCTTTCGGTACGGTGCACGTGTGTACCGAAGGACCGAATGCGTGTATACGAATGACTGTGAGTACGTGTTTCTAAACAAACATATTAAGTGGTGGAAGTCTCCGCGTTCTGCGCAAATCCCACCCTGCAGCTGATTCTAAGGCCAGTGACACACTGGCTGCGTGGCGTGAATGTGGTGTTTCTGCTGCAAGGCATCACGCGAGTGTGAACATCACTACAACTAGGGGAAAAAAAAACTATTGTAATTCAAATGCCGCTCCCGTCGGCATTTAAACAGACCTTTGCTCTTAATTCCAATCGGGCCAACACAATAACGAAATCTGAGCAGGTCTAAAAACCGAAACTGTTGATGCTTTACACTTTGGAAAGTGTAAAGTCTCATATTATATATTTTTCAAATAAGAGCAGGCCTACAAGCTGGGATTGGTAATGCTGCACTGTAATCATAGTAATTTATTTATATTTTCCAATATATTATAGTATGTAATATTGGTTTGAGATGAGATTGGTTGAGAGTATTTTATTTAGTGGAGAACTTTTCAGCAGTATTTAAGTTCATATTCTTTTTTAATTTAATATAAATTTTATTAAAAAGTATTTTTAAAAAAAACAAATAAGTAATAAACAACCTGCAGTTTAACGTTTCCATTTCTTTCCCTTACTGTACCGAAAAATGAACCGAACTGTGACTTCAAAACCAAGGTACGTACCGAACCGTGATTTTTGCATACCGTTACACCCCATTATATATATATATATATATATATATATATATATACACACACACACACACACACACGCACATATGTGTGTGTGTGTGTGTGTGTGTATATATATATATATATATATATATATATATATATATATATATATATATATATATATTAGGGGTGTAACGATACGCGTATTCGTATTGAACCGTTCGGTACGAGGCTTTCGGTTCGGTACGCGGTACGCATTATGTACCGAACGGTTCGTTGGACTAATTAATTAAATTTGGAAAATAAAAAAGGTGTGTGAAATATAATGTTATGTACCTTATATGTTGTGTTCAACAAGGTAGCCCAATAACCCAAACGATGTAACAGGCAATGCCCCTGACACCCCCGAAGAAAAAAAAACACCAACTTATATGTTTATGTTAGGCTACTCAGTCAGGCGCTCGCTCACTCAGTACACGCTGAAGGCTCGGTACCACGGAGCCCCGCACGTCACCTGTAGGAGAGAAAAAAAATCAATCCGTGGCGACGGTTTTGCAATCCGTCCCCTCAGTTTATAAACCGTGCTCATGAATTAATAAACTGTTCACTCGGTTTAACAAATCGTACCCAGGATTAACAAACCGTGCCCACGAATTCCCAGTCCGTGCGTTTAGATTGTGTAAACCGTACCCTCGGTTTTTGAATCCGTACCCATGAATTCATAATCCGTGCGCACGCTTTCGCAATCCGTTCCCTCGGATTTGAAAACTGACACGCATTTTACACTTAACAGTGAAACATGCATCTAACTCCGGCAGGTGGGGTGAGGTGGGTGGAGCTTAGTATAATAAAATCACAAAAATAAGTCTTCATGTTAAGAAAGAATTGTACACAAGCATTTCCAAAACTGTCCAAAGGTTATTTAAAAATAAAGCAATTCACAAATTATTTTATGACAAATATTTTTACTGTCTTGTACTCATTTATTTAGCCTACAAATTAAAATTATAAAAAATAACTTTATTTTTATTTGTATCATTATTATATATTATTAAACAGGTTATGCATAAGAATCTTTTATCCAAAATAACTTACAAAAGAGGAAAAAATTACTCCAGAGTCAGTCACAATGCCAGGTTTATTGCACAATAATAATCAAGTGCTATTATAGATTATCAGCAATTGAACAAGATTTTAATGCGCATCTTTCTTATTAAATCTTTGTATTCCACCTCGTACTACACTTGATAGAGAATCACTTAAGACACTTTGCTGTAAACCTATTCCACATAATAATATTCAATAAAACTGTATGTTAACACGTAGGAGTTTGCTGCATGAATCCGTGAGTACGGTTTACAAATCCGAGGGAACGAATTGCGAAAGCGTGCGCACGGATTATGAATTCGTGGGTACGGATTCAAAAACCGAGGGTACGGTTTACAAAATCTAAGTGCACGGATTGGAAATTCGTGGGCACGGTTTGTTAATCCGTGGGCACGATTTGTTAAATCGAGTGAACAGTTTATGAATTCGTGAGTACGGTTTATAAACTGAGGGGACGGATTGCAAAACCGTCGCCACGGATTGCTTTTTTTTCTCCTACAGGTGACGTCCCGGGCTCCGTATACGGACATCACCGCAGCGAATGGTGCATTTACGTTATAGCCGCGGATATGAGACCTTACTCTGTAGTGGAAAACGCAGGTTTTAAGAACATGCTTAATGTAATTGAGCCCCATTACAATATTCCTTCACGAGCCCATTTCAGACAGACCGTAATTCCTGCTTTGTTCCAAAAAACATAAGCCCAAATAGAGAACCAATTGAGTAAAAACACACTAAATATAAAGAGTTATAGAGTTCCATATAAAAAGAGTTACATCTTTGTATTTGTTCATAACCACTACAACAATATTACATTTAATTTTTTTAAAAAAATTTATAAGGAGCTATTTTTGTTTTATACAGTATGCTGCTAAGAAAACACCATAGAAGATGGGTAAAGAATAGCTCCATCATTGTTCAATGTAAAAAAAAACACATACTTTGTTAGTTTTAATAAATAAAACATTTTTTAAAAAATCAAGGAAATTTATCTGCCAATTTTTTCTTTTTGCTGTATCTAAAACGTACCGAACCGTACCGAACCGAACCGTGACATCAGTGTATTGAACCGAACCGAACCGTGAATTTTGTGAACCGTTACACCCCTAATATATATATATATATATATATATATATATATTAGGGACTTTTTTTTTCGGACTATAAGTCGCACCTGAGTATAAGTCGCATCAGTCCAAAAATACGTCATGATGAGGAAAAAAACATGTATAAGTAGCATTTATTTAGAACCAAGAAAAAATATTACCATCTACAGCCACGAGGGGGCGCTCTATGCTGCTCAGTGCCCTCTCGCGGCTGTAGACGGTAATGTTTTCTCTTGGTTCATTTCTCTTGGTTCATTTCTCTTGGGACGCAGGACCAGACAAACTATGAAAAAAAGTGCGACTTATAGTCTGGAAAATACGGTATATATATATATATATATATATATATATATATATATATATATATATATATATATGATACAATACAAGTGTACGGTTTCCTTTTATTGCTTATTGAATAAATATTTCTTTGTTCTGTATCAATCTGTGTTTTGTTTGTTTATTTTTATTTTTCTTATGAAGATAACTGACCCTTTACTCTCCTTTGCAAGAACAAGTTATTTATAGCTGTATTTATAAGCTGCTTATTAATGACTATTACTGTTGGGACAAGACTTTATAAAGCATGAACTGACTATTTAATAATGAGTGCAGCTATTATAAATTGTTCCCAATGCATTTACTAATGTTAACAAATTAGACATTATTCTACAATGTTATCAAATCCTTAAAGGGGGGGTGAAATGCTCGTTTTCACTCAATATCCTGTTAATCTTGAGGACCTATAGAGTAGTACTGCATCCTTCATAACTCCAAAAAGTCTTTAGTTTTACTATATTCATAAGAGAAAGATAGTCTGTACCGATTTTTCCCGGAAAAACACGACCGCCTGGAGGCGTGACGTGTGGGCGGAGCTAAAGAATCATGAGCGCGAGTAGGCTTTTGCGTTGATAGCGCTTGGAAGCTGTGACATTACCGTGAGGAAAAAAAACATCCAAAACAAACCATGGCTAACAGTCAGATTCAGCATATATTTATGATCCAGAATCAGATCCAGAGGCTGAAATTTAACAAGAGCAGCATCAGCAACGATGTCTCTATGTGGTATGTACTGAAACTGTATATATTTGCTTAGCGGTTTTGGAAAATTACTAAGTTCCACTTTATTTCGTCTTTTATTTTTTTTGTTTTTTTTTAAGCTGTACATGTGGAAAGTGCAGTTTGTTAACAACACAGAGATATTTGAAGCAGTTTTACTCACCGCATGCGGTTCCCACACACGATCGTGACCCTTTTTCGTTGGGACTGCATTATCCTTAAGAAATAAACGATGTTCAAATCCGGCGTCAAACTGGGCCTTGTTTGTAAAACAAGCATCTTCGAAATACAGGGAACAAACAAAAACACTTGCACAACTCCGTTGATGCTCTGTAAAAATAAACTCCATCCACTGGTCCCTTAATGCTGTTTTTTTTTTGGTAATCTGTGCAGGGTTGTCTTGCCCTGGCAACCAAAAACACACTTCTTTTGTGACATTTTGCGATGCTCTCGCTCTGATCAGTGAATGTCTGTGCTCTCAGTGCTCTGCTATACGGGAGCGCGCGCTCTTCCGGCAGAAGTGCCCTTAGGACCCATATAAGGAAATTCCACTCCATCTAACGTCACACAGAGCCATACTCGAAAAAAACTTTCCGAAACTTGTGACAAACCGGAAGAGGTTTTTTTGGAACAAAAATACTCCTTCAAACGTACAACTTAATTTTTGAAACTTTGTCCATGTTTAGCATGGGAATCCAACTCTTTAACAGTGAAAAAACTCAGTATGCATGAAATAGCATTTCACCCCCCCCCCTCCTTTAAATGATTTATAAGTGTTTTGTAATGATTTTATTGACCTATAAGCATTTGTGAAAGTTCTTCTTGCATTACAGCTTAGTCTTCATCTGTGAGCTGAACAGTTTTACTGTTATATCCATGAGATTATGTAAATTCAGATAAATAGCATGCCCCAGGATGTCATAAGTCAGTGTCAAATGAGTTTGAAATTATTATTTGCAGAACAAATAAGGATTTTTAAAAATCCCTAAAACTGTCAGAAAAGGATAAGGCCTAAGAGATTTCTATGTGAGTGGCTAAATTTATTTTTGTTTTTATAATTATAATACATAAACTATGAAATTATACAAAAATGCATAAAAACTACAACAGTTATTGTTTTCCAATGTTTTTTTATTTATTTATTTATATTTATTTATTTTGGGATTTACATTTAAAAAACTACTTCATTCTAAATAACTTGAATAAAACCCGTTAATATTTATTATAGACCACTGTAACTGTCTATAATCTAACAAACAAGTTTATTATGAAAATAACTGTGTACACCAGATAAACTGGATGATAAAAAAATTGCTAACAATAGTATAATAGAGTTTTAGGTTTTTAGGCGTTTAGATGCAGAAATGGACAAATCAAATGTAAAATAAAATGTCGTTGATTTAATTAAATATAGATTAATTCTTGTTAGAGCAAAATAATAATAAAATAAATGAATACATGCACACATAAAAAAGTAGCAAAGACTATTTTATTTTTTTATATATAGATTAAAATTGAAGACAGAAGCAGCTGGTAAATGCGGTCACTTTACTATTCAAATCCAATATTATGATCCACTTCAGATTTATTTCTCAACAATTTATGTTCGCAAGGCTATTTTCGTTTATATTCGCCAAGCTATTATGTATTTTGAAATAATCTTGTCCTTTTGAAAAGAATCCTGCAGCTCGAAAGATCGATGTTATTCTGCCAGTCGCGCTGTCAAATAGTCTATCACATTTACACGGGTCACAAACAACTGCATTTAGTTCTTGTTGTGTTATAATGGGTGGATTGTGTGCATTCGTGGTAATATTTTATTTTAAAAAGCTCTTAAACAAGAACAAATTCGTTTGTTTTGAGTTTGTGACACTGCCCGCGTTGATCTGAGGTGGTGATTTCAGATAGGCACCCGCAAATATTTCATTTACACAAACAGTTTAAAAACATCTAAATTTAGCTCTTGGTGCGTTCTCATTGGTGGATTGTGCGATATTGCGGTAATATTTTATTTTTAAAAGCTATAAAACAAGAATAAATTAGTTTTTTGTGAGTTTGTGACTCCACACGCTTGTGCTCAGAGCGGTGATTCATCTCTCGTCTTTGTCATGTATCACTGACCAGACATCAATTATTAATGAGCCCTGACCCAGTGATAATCAGATATGTTGGTTTAACTTGTCAGTGTGAATTAAATTAAGTATTTATTTGTATTTTTAACTGATTTAAAAGTGAAACTAAGAGAGACTCCCTTTCAGTCATTTTCACACAATTGCACAATTGCACCTGTAGGGGTGCAATTTCTCTCAGACAATGGAAGTCTCAGCACATATACTCAAACAGAGGGACAGAGTGAGATGAGATGTCTGACAGTTTTTTAATTTTCTGTTATCCATACAGTGTTGTAAAGTCGTGAAACTATGCATATTTCCTCAGAATTACTTTTTCATCTGTATGAAAAAATGCTTTGACGTGTTTGGAAGCTGCAATTTAAAAATACAATACAATTAATGATTCCCTTTTTACGGTCATTTAAAAAAAATCATCACGGCAAAACCGTTCAAGCCATCCATAATCCATTCGCAACTTAAGTTCCTCAATGTTTTGGCATCATGTAGACAAGTTTGGTGTCAAGTGTACTTCTCCTCTGAGCAGTATGCATTAAATCACAGCTACGTTTTCCCAAAAATCCATATTCAAGTCAAAATAGCCAACTTCCTGTTGGTCGTAGCTGATGACTGTAAATTAGAAAGTTGTCCGTCTTGATAAGAACAATATATGTACTAGGGTTTGGTGTCTGTAGCTAAAACTAACCCCCCCCCCCCACTTTTGACAAAAGGTGGTGCTATAGAGTGCCTCTTTTACACCCTTTTAAAAGCTTTTGCCATTGTCTAATGGTCACTAATACCGATATGTGTTCTGAGTTTCATGTAAATCTGAGCTTGTTACCTGCCTTAAGTGAAAGTGAAGTGACCTTCAGCCAAGTATGGTGACCCATACTCAGAATTTGTGCTCTGCATTTAACCCATCCGAAATGCACACACACACAGAGCAGTGAACACACACACACACTGTGAGCACACACCCGGAGCAGTGGGCAGCCATTTATGCTGCGGCGCCCGGGGAGCAGTTGGGGGTTCAATGCCTTGCTCAAGGGCACCTAAGTCGTGGTATTGAAGGTGGAGAGAGAGCTGTTCATGCACTAACCCCACCCACAATTCCGTCTGGCCCGAGACTAGAACCCACAACCCTTCGATTGGGAGTCCAACCCTCTAACCATTAGGCCACGACTTCCCCTAAAATTAAAATTAAAATCACCATAACAGAATATTCAAGTTTGACACGTTGCCATGGCAACACTATATTAGATATCAATATCCCCACGACAGATTTACATCTGTATACAACATTACAACATTATATAAAAATATGAAGAGTTGGAATGAAGAATGTTAAAGATACAGTAAAATAACTATTGTATTTTTTTTAATGTTACTTTCATAAATCGCTATGGCCACACCATTTAAGGTATCCTAAACCCATTCGCAATTTAACATCTTCAGTATATTGGCATCATGTTGAAAAAGTTTGGTGTGAACTACGTGTGTCTTCTTGGAGTATGAATTCATTTACAGGCTGATTTTATCATAAATCCACAATAACATTTCTGAGTTCTGTATCAATCTGTGTTGTTGTTTGTTTATTTTTATTTTTCATAGGTAGATAACTGACCCTTTACTCTCCTTTTTAATAAATGTGCTTATAAACCAAGATCAAGCTATTTATAGCTGTATTTATAAGCTGCTTATTAATGACTATTTAAGTTGGGACAAGACTTTATAAAGCATGAACTGACTATTTACTAATGAGTGCAGTTATTATAAAGTGTTACCAATGCATTTGCTAATGTTAACAAATTAGACATTATTTTACAGTGTTATAAAATCCTTTAATGACTTATAAGCATTTGTGAAAGTTCTGCTTGCATTACAGCTTAGTCTTCATCTGTGAGCTGAACAGTTTTAATGTTACATCCATGAGATCATGTAAATTAAGATAAATGTCATGTCACAGGATGGAATAGGTCAGTATCAAATGAGTTTGAAATTATTATTTGCAGCACAAATAAGTATTTTTAGAATTTTGTTTTTAATTCCTGAAACTGTCAGAAAAGGATACGGCCTGAGAGATTTCTTAAGCTGTAATGAAAACAGCAATGTTAGCAACAGCAACAAAAAATAACAATTTAAAATACTTTTTTTTTCTGGTGATTAAAGAGATGATTGAGTCTCTCTCTCTCTCTCTCTTTCTCTCTCTCTCTCTTTCTCTCTCTCATTGTGTCTGCCACTCAGCTCATGCCCATCCCCCACACACACACACTCAGTCAGCACACATACATTCCTCAAACAGAGGGACAGAGTGAGTTGAGATGTCTGACAGTTTTTAAATTTTCTTTTAATCATACAGTGTTGTAAAGTCATGAAACTATGCATATGTCCTCAGAATGACTTGATCTCTGTATGAAATTTTTTTTAAGTGTTTGGAAGCTGCAATTTAAAAATACAAGACAATTAATGATTCCCTTTTTACTGTCATTTCAAAAAATCACCACGACAAAACCGTTCAAGCTAACCAAAATCCGTTCGCAATTTCAGTTCCTCAATGTTTTTTCAACGTAGACAAAGTTTGGTGAGTATAGTGAACATTTCCTGTGAGGAGTATGCATTAAATCAGAGCTCCATTTAAATATTCAAATCAAAATAGCCGACTTCCTGTTTGTCGTAGCTGATGACTGTGAATTAGAAAGTTGTCCGTCTTGAAAAGAACAATTTATGTACCAAGTTTGGTGTCTGTAGCTAAAACTAACCCCCCCACTTTTGACAAAAGGTGGCGCTATAGAGTGCCTCCTTCACGCCCTTTTAAAAGCTTTTGCCATTGTCTAGCTATCACTAATACTGATATGTGTTTTGAGTTTCATGTAAATCTGAGCTTGTTGTCTGCCTCAAACTCACCATAACAGAACATTCAAGTTTGACACGTTGCCATGGCAACACTATATCAGATATCAATATCCCCAAAACAGATTTACATCGGCCGTGTTTTGTCATTATTCTGATGAAGTTTTAAGTAAATTGAGTAAAAATAAGATGCTGAATTCAAAGCATTTGGAAAATGACACACTTCCTGCTGCCAGTTGGTGGCGCTATAATGTTGACTCTTAATAGTCACATATATACGATCGGTATCATACAACGAACAAACCAATGAAGTTTGATCAAACTCAGGAAATGTATGTGGATGTTATTAGACATTTCCTGTTTCTCATTTCTAGCCATAATTTCCACGCCTCGTCACGGGCAAACCGTTCGAGATATCAAAAATCCCCTCGCAATTTTTCATCCCCAATGTCTTGAGATCATGTTCACCGAGTTTCGTGGCGAACGGGTTGAGAACCTCAGAGGAGTATTTCAAATTCCAGAGCATGCTTTTTTTAAACAGCCCTGAATAGCTGACTTCCTGTTGGGCGGAGCCTATGACATAAAGTGTGAAAGTTGTTCGGCTCAATGACATCTATAAGTGTACTGAGTTTCATATAAATACATGCTAGTGTGTGTGAGCTATGGTTCAAGATTTCTGACTGTGTTCCAGGGGGCGCTGTAGAGCCCCTGTGCCACGCCCGGGTCCCAGTCTCTGTGGCGTCCTGATGGCCGCAGATTCCAATGTGTGTGCCAATTTTCAAGAGTTTTTGAGCATGTTAAGGCCCCCAAAAACCCCCGGAAGGTTTAATAAAAAATAAAAATAATAATAAATATAGCTGCAAGCAGCGATGGCGGGCTCAAGCCACCAATGCCATCGCCACCCCGGTGGCATCAGGTAAACTGTGCCCAGCGGCCACATGCATTCACAATATCCCTCTGGCTGTGAGGTTTTAAGGGATATGGCAGTTAAAGGGTTAATCCGAATCATCTAGACTTTAAAATCACATTCACAGAACAATATATATTTATAACTTTAGTAACACTTTACAATAAGATTTCATTTATAAACATTATGTTAACATAAACAATATTTATATAGCATTCATTCATGTCAGTTAATATTCCAAACTTAAACATTAAAAAAAAAAATTATTGTGATTTTTTTCCAAGCACATTTTACCAATTCCAGACCATATCAATCTTAATAACTACCATTATTTTTTATTTAATCATTTATGAGTGCTATACAATAGTCCAGGAAAGCTGGAAGAGAAAAACTCCTTATATTCATGTGTGCAGAATTATTAGCCATGTTTTCTTTTACAGATGAAATGCGCTAAAAAAGAGTTTTAACTCAAACTGTAAAGTCGAAAATTATGAAATACCCATGAGAAATATCAAACACAAATGCAATACAGAAATGGATAAGTTAAGACTTGACCATTGTACAAAAAATGCTGACTGGGTCATGAGGTCAGAAAAGAAGAAGAAAAAAGCAGGTCAAGAAGAACTGACAAAAAGAATTGCAAAATAATTAGGAATTCATGTGAAGATTAATTTTTAGTCAATTCTGCAAGACAGACTTTTCAGGAAAGGAGGTGGAATAAAAATGAGCACCTAAATCTTAATCCCAGATTCTGGAAGATATATTCCTCAAACCATCGGACAAGAGGAGGTGGTGCTGGTCCTTCATGAGTCACTCAAATCTGTTCATTAAGCCTATATATAAAGTCTTAATATATAGTATTTCACAATACTTCATGGTATTCTAATTAAATAGTTTTTTGGAATCTTAGATCTCTCAGAACCTGACACCGAGTAATTCTGAGACTCCAGGAAAGTGGCAGTTCTGTAAAATGTTGGCGCTGGAGACTAAATGCTCCCTGATAGTTTCACACCTAATTCACTTAACACACACACAAACACACACGCACACACACACACACACACACACACACTACCCACTGTGACAGAGGGACAGAGTGACATCAGATATATGATAGTTTTTTAATTTTCTATCATCCATATAGTGTTGTATAGTCATGAAACTATGCATATTTCCTCAGAATGACTTGTCTTCTATATGTACATTTTTTTGAAGTGTTTAGAAGCTGCACTTACAAAAAATAAAAGACATTTACTGGTTACTTTTTTACTGTTATTTCAAAAAAATCACCACGACAAAACCATTCAAGCTATCCAAAATTCATTCGCACCTGTTCTGTAAGATAAATTCTTTAAACAGTGGTAAAAGAGGATGTGGTGCTGAAGCTTCAAGAGTCACTCAAAACGTATCTGTCCATAAAGTCTATAAAGAATTATTCTTAATATACAGTTCACAATACTTCTGCTTGTTATTCTAATTAGGTGAGGGTCATTTTATCAGTAAAAATACATAAAATTCATATTATTTTTCTTTGAAAGATTTCTATAAATGATTTAAATCATACTTGTTTCTACAATAATTATTTAAAAGTAATCCTATAGCTCCATCTGGTGGCCATTATTGGTACCAAGAATTGCAAGCTTGATTTATAAGTTATGATAGTTTTAATTTTATGCTGGCTCTTGAAAATGATAAAGCTATGAAACTTACTGTGCTTCCTTCAAATGATGACTTCTACGTATATAAAAAATTATGAAGAGTTGGAATGAAAAATTTTAAAGATATAGTAAAATAACGATTGTATTTTTTTATGTTACTTTAATAAATCGCTATGGCCACACCATTTAAGCTATCCTAAACCCATTCACAATTTAACATCTTCAGTATATTAGCTTCATGTTAAAAAAGTTTGCTGTGAACTTGTGTCTTCTTGGAGGAGTATGAATTCATTTACAGGCTGTTTTATCATAAATCCACAATAAAATTTCTGAGTTCTGTATCAATCTGTGTTGTTGTTTGTTTTTTTTTATTTTTTTATTTTTCATAGTAAGATAACTGACCCTTTACTCTCCTTTTTAATAAATGTGCTTATAAACCAAGAACAAGCTTTTTATAGCTGTATTTATAAACTGCTTACTACTGACTATTAATATTGGGACAAGGCTTTATAAAGCATGAACTGAATATTTACTGTTTGAGTTTGAAATTATTATTTGCAGCACAAATAAGGTTTTTTAGGATTTTTAAAAATCCCTAAAACTGTCAGAAAAGGATAAGGCCTATAAGATTTTATGTGAGTGGCTAAATTTATTTGTTTTTATAACTATAATGCATAAACTATGAAATTATACAAAATGTATAAAAATGTACAACAGTTATTCTTTTCCAATGTTTTTTATTTATTTATTTATTTAAATTTTTTTTATTTTATTTACATTTCAAAAAATTTGCCTACTGCAATCATTCTAAACAGCTTGAATAAAACCTGTCAATATTTATTATAGACCACTGTAACTGTGTATAATCTAACAAACAAGTTTATTATGAAAATAAAAGTGTACACCAGATAAATTGGACGATAAAGAAATTGCTAACAATAGTATAATAGAGCATGTTTTAGGTTTTTAGGCGTTTAGATGCAGAAATGGACAAATCAAATGTAAAATAAAATGTAATTGATTTAATTAAATATAGATTAATTCTTGTTAGAGCAAAATAATAAATAAATAAATAAATAAATAAATACGTACACACATTAAAAAAAGCAGCCAAGATGAATGAGTTTCATTTTTTATATAGATCAAAATTGAAGACAGAAGCAGCTGGTATATGCGGTCACTTAATATTAAAATCCAGTAGATCCATTTCAGATATATTTCTCAACAGTTAATGTTCACGTGGCTGTTGTCGTTTATGGTCGCCAAGCTATTATGTATTTTGAAATAATCTTGTCCGTGATGTGTTCGTTCGTACGACGAAAGGCAGAATCCTGCAGCTCGAGAGATATATGTTATTCTGCCAGTTGCGCTTTCAAATAGTCTTGCACACTTAAACGGGTCACAAACACCTGCATTTAGCTCTTGTAGTGTTACAATGGGTTTATTGTGTGCATTTGTGGTAATATTTTATTTAAAAAAGCTCTTAAACAAGAATACATTCGTGTGTTTTGAGCTCGACACTGTACGCGCTGATCGGAGGCGGTGATTTCAGATAGGCAGCCGCAAATAATTCATTTTCACACAAACAGTTCAAAAACATCTGAATTTAGCTCTTGGTGTGTTCTAATTGGTTGATTGTGTGATATCGCTGTAATAATTTATTTTTAAAAGCTTTAAAACAGGAATAAATTCGTTTTTTCTGAGCTCTTTACTCCAGACGCTCGTGATCACAGCGGTGATTCATCTCTCCTATTTCTCACGTATCTCTGGCCAGAAATAATTTATCCATGAGCCCTGAACGGTAATAATCAGATATGTTGGTTTAGCTTGTCAGTGTGAATTAAATCTAAGTATTTATTTGTATTTTTAACCGATTTAAAAGTGAAAGTAAAAGTCCGGGAATTGAACCTGTAGGGGCGCTATTTCTCTCAGACAATGGAAGTCTGAAGCACACATACTCAAACAGAGGGACAGAGTGAGATGAGATGTCTGACAGTTTTTTAATTTTCTGTTATCCATACAGTGTTGTAAAGTCGTGAAACTATCCATATTTACTCAGAATGACTTTTTTTCTGTACGAAAAAAGGTTTGAAGTGTTTGGAATTTAAAAATGCAGGAAAATTAATAATTCCATTTTTACTGTCATTTAAAAAAATCACCACGACAAAACCGTTTAAGCTATCCAAAATCCATTGGCAATTTAAGTTGTTTAAAATGTTTTGGCATCATGTAGACAAAGTTTGGTGTGTATAGTGTTACTCTCCTCTGAGCAGTATGCATTAATTCACAGCTAAATGTAAAAAAAAATCCACATTCAAATCAAAATAGCTGACTTCCTGTTGATCGTAGCTGATGACTGTGAATTAGAAAGTTGTCCGTCTTGATAAGAAAAATTTTTGTACCGAGTTTGGTGTCTGTAGCTAAAACTAACCCCGCCACTTTTGACAAAAGGTGGCGCTATAGAGTGCCTCTTCCACGCCCTCTTATGAACTTTTGCCAGTGTCTAGTTATCATAAATACTGATATGTGTTCTGAGTTTGATGAAATTCTAAGCATGTTATATGCCTCAAAATCACCTGAGAAGTATTCCAGTTTAACATGTTGCCACGGCAACAATATTTTTAGATATCAATATCCCCCCAGCAGATTTATATCGGCTGTGTTTTAACATTATTCTGATGAAGTTTGAAGCAAATCGAGTAAAAATAAGATGCTGAATTCAAATCATTTTGAAAATGACACACTTCCTGCTGCCAGTTGGTGGCGCTATAACTTTGACTCCTAATAGTCACATATATGCGTTCGACATCATACAACGAATAATCTGATGCAGTTTGATTAAAATCAGGAAATGTATGTGGATGGTATTAGACACTTCCTGTTTCTCATTTCTCGCCATAATTTCAACACCTCGCCACGAGCAAACCGTTCGAGATATCAAAAATCCCCTGGCAATTTTTCATCCCCAATGTCTTGAGATCATGTTGACCGAATTTGGTGGCAATCGGCAAAAAAAACCTATGACAAGTATTTCAAATTCCAGAGCATGCGCTTTTTACATAACTCTAAATAGCTGACTTCCTGTTGGGCGGAGCCGAATGACATGCAGTACGAAAGTTGTTCAGCACGATGAGATCTATATGTGTACTGAGTTTCATATTAATACGAGCAAGTATGTGTGAGCTATACATCAACATTTATGACTGTGTTCCAGGGGGCGCCATAGAGCCCTGTGCCACGCCCGGGTCCCAGCCTCTGCAGGCTCCTAAAGGCCACAGATTCCAAAGTGTGCGCAAATTTTCAAGAGTTTTTGAGTATGTTAAGGACCCCAAAAGCCCCCACAACTTTGACGAAAAATATGAATACTAAACCCTAAAATATCCAACTTCCTGTTGGGCGGAGCCTATGACATGCAGTACAAAAGTTGTTTGGTTTGATGAGATCTACATGTGTACCGAGTTTCGTGGTCTACGTGCAAGTATGTATGATATTATGGCCCTCAGTATTCCAGGGGGCGCTGTAGAGCCCTGTGCCACGCCCGTGTATCAGTCTCTGCCCGGCCCTAATGGCCGCAGGTTCCAATGTGTGTGCCAATTTTCAAGACTTTTTAAGCATGTTAAGGGCCCCAAAAGCCCCCGAAACCTTGAAGAAAAATAATAATAAATATAGCTGCAAGCAGCGATGGCGGGCTCAAGCCACCAATGCCATCACCACCCCGGTGGCATCAGGTAAACTGTGCCCAGCGGGCACATGCATTCACAATATCCCTCTGGCAGTGAGGTTTTAAAGGATAGAGGGGAGCGTAGAGGGGAGCGTGCATTTGCAGTGGCTGGGCCACGACTCTGGAATACCCTGCCTTTAGAGATCAGACTGGCCCCTTCCTTGTCTATTTTTAAATCTTTGCTAAAAACTTTTTATTTTCCTTAGTGTACTGACTACTGTGTTATGCTACATTTTGAAATGGGTGGTTTTAAATTTTTTTGTCTGGTCTATTTTTATGTATGTGTAATATTCTTGCTCTTATGTTAAAGCACTTTGGTCAGCCAGGAGGCTGTTGTAAATGC